>NC_041380.1:219265356-219297776 GCF_002162155.2 Triticum dicoccoides
GCCGGCCGTGCTCGTGGCCACTGCCGCCCGCGCCTTCCTCGGCTGCGGCCACGCCCGCTCCAGTCCCCGCGCCTCCTCCGGCGAGCTCCGCCGCCTCGCGGACACCTCCCTCGACTCCGGCCACCATGTCCCTCAACTTCGGCCACTCCTCTCCGGCGAACCTCGGCTCCCGTGCGCACTCAGATCTGGATTCAGCAAACCCTAGGGTTGACCCGATTTTGCCCTAAGTCCTTTTATTTTTGCATTTTCAAGCACTATTCATCATGTCATAACTCTGCATCCGTGGCTCCGTTTTGGGTGTGCCATATATCAAAATGTTCGTTAGGATGTGGTCTTCATTTTGTTCCATTGCACCATGCTTGTTTGAGTCCATCTTGATGCCTAAAATGCTGTTGCAAGAGTGCTATAAAATGTTAGTTCCTGATTCTTATCAGAGTATGAGCATTTGTCATTTTGCCATGATTATTGTGTGTTGCATATGAACTTGATCCCTACATGTGATTTGGGGTATGCCATGCCATCTTTACAGGGGTCTATGCCATGTATTTTTGTGATCAATGTGATGACTAGCACAAGCATGCAATGTAGCTCTCGTGATGTTGCTGATTTCAGGGGCTTAGAATTCTACACAGTCATTTCCCTGATGTTATTTTTATGCCATGTATTCATGTTGCTACAGAGTGATCCATGCATCTTTTGAGTATGTTCAGTAAGGATGATTTGAGCATATGGTTATGATCTATCCATCCATGTCCTTGTTTGCATTTATGGAGTACCCTAGCATGACACAATCTTGCTCTACTTTTGCTATAAAATGTTCATGGCAGATTGTTTACGTGTTAATCAATTTTGCCAAGGTTGTTGTAGTTGATCCATGCATGCTATGAGATTTCTCTTGCCATGGGTAGCTACTTGAACATGTCTTCTTGCTAGGAGTATGCTTAGTTTGTCATGCAATGCCTTGTTTAGTGCATCCAGCTCGCAAACATGCCTACGTAACTCTGTTTTTGCCACGTCCAGTTTTCTACTAAGTCTGAATCTGTTAACGAAACTTGCTATGTTTACATGGGTTCCATCATGTTTTCTGTGCCGTTTTTGCTTATGGTCAGTAAGGCACATTTGTTATATGCTTTAAGTAGATTCATGCCATGTCTTTGTTTGCTATGTTCTGATCCTGTAGCATGTAGATATCTTGCTCTAAACATTGCTTCCTGATGTTAAATCCTGACATGTTATTTTCACTAAGTCTGTGAAGCCGATATCTTTTGCACTTTTGCCATGCTTGTTTGAACCTGCTATTGGGTGATTTAGCCGTATCTCAGTGTTCATTTTTTGTCAAGAATATTGAGTAGATCACTTCCATGTGCTTTGTTGCTATGTTAGAGTGCAGTAGCTTAGTTTCTTGTTGCATTTTAGATGGCATCGTGCTGTTGATCGCAGAATCGTGCCATTATTGTTTTGCTTGCCATTTGCAAATCGTGCATCCGATTCCGGTGATCTTTATATCGATTTCGACCGAAATCAACTCATCTTTCCAGCGGCGCTCTTGGTTTTCCATGTTGAGGCCTGGTTCAATCTTTTCCTTCCGGAGCATGCATATGCATTGCATATCACATCCCGCATATCATTCCATGTTTTGCATCATGTTGCTTGCGCATTGCACCGTGGTTGATTGTGGTTTCCTTTGCTTGTGTTCTTACCTTGGGTAGAGCCAGGATACGAGTACGTGATCGAGGAACTCGTTGAGTACGCTTACGAGGATCAAGCTTACGTCAACTCGGAGAACTTTGCAGGCAAGATGACCATACCCTGGAAATCACTTATATCTTTGCTTGCTAGTTGCTTGCTCTATTGCTATGCCTATGCCGCAATACCTACCACTTGCTTTATCATGCCCCCATATTGCCATGTCAAGCCTCTAACCCACCTTGTCCTACCAAACCATTGTTTGGCTATGTTACTGCTTTGCTCAGCCCCTCTTATAGCATTGCTAGTTGCAGGTGATGATGGAGTTTGTTCCTTGTTGGAACATGATTATTGTTGGGATATCATTATTATATCTTGTTTACTTTAATGCACCTATATACTTTGTCAAGGGAGGAAGGCTCGGCCTTATGCCTTGTGTTTTGTTCCACTCTTTCCGCCCTAGTTTCCATCATACCGGTGTTATTTTCCTTGATTTTGCGTTCCTTACGTGGTTGGGTTATAATGGGAACCCCTTGACAGTTCGCCTTGAATAAAACTCCTCCAGCAAGGCCCGACCTTGGTTTTACCATTTGCCACCTAAGCCTTTTTCCCTTGGGTTTCGCGTACTCAAGGGTCATCTTTATTTTAACCCCCCGGGCCAGTGCTTCTCTAAGTGTTGGTCCAACCTAGAGCACCATGTGGGGCCGTCCCTTGGCAACTTGGGTTACGTTGGCTCCCGTACGCTTAGCTTATCCGGTGTGCCCTGAGAACAAGATACGTGCGACTCCTATCGGGATTTGTCGGCACATCGGGCGGCTATGCTGGTCTTGTTTTACCATTGTCGAAATGTCTTGTAACTGGGATTCCGAGTCTGATCGGGTCGTCCTGGTAGAAGGAATATCCTTCGTTGACCGTGAGAGCTTGTGATGGGCTAAGTTGGGACACCCTTGCAGGGTTTTTGAACTTTCGAAAGCCGTGCCCGCGGTTATGGGCAGATGGGAATTTGTTAATGTCCGGTTGTAGAAAACTTGACACCTAACTTAATAAAAATGCATCAACCGTGTGTGTAGCCATGATGGTCTCTTTTCCGCGGAGTCCGGGAAGAGAAAACAGTCTCGTGTTATGCTTGAAAGTAAGTAGTTCTAGGATCACTTCTTGATCATAGATTATCGA
This sequence comes from Triticum dicoccoides, assembly GCF_002162155.2. Classification (NCBI taxonomy): domain Eukaryota; kingdom Viridiplantae; phylum Streptophyta; class Magnoliopsida; order Poales; family Poaceae; genus Triticum; species Triticum dicoccoides. The sequence continues at coordinate 219,268,216 of NC_041380.1, forward strand.
CCATGCCTTGCTCCTCTTATCGCTCTCATTTGCGTATATTATCCACCATATATGCTAGTGCCTGCTGCAGCTCCACCTAACTACCTTTTCCTACCCATGAGCTTAAATAGTCTTGATCACGAGGGTGTGAGATTGTTGAGTCCCCGTGACTCACAGATTACTTCCAAAACCAGATGCAGGTGCCGATGATGCCATTCCAGGGGATGCGACCAAACTCAAGTGGGAGTTTGACGAGGATTCAGGACGTTACTATGTTTCCTTTCCAGACGATCAGTAGTGGAGCCCAGTTGGGGCGATCGGGGATCTTATGCATTTGGGGTTGTCTTTATTTTGGTTCCGTAGTCGGACCTTGATTGTATTTTGGATGATGTAATGCTATATTTATGTATTGTGTGAAGTGGCGACTGTAAGCCAACTCTATATCTCTTTCTTATTCAGTACATGGGATGTGTAAAGATTACCCCTCTTGCGACATGCCTACAATACGGTTATGCCTCTAAGTCATGCTCCGACACGTGGGAGATATAGCCGCATCCTGGGTGTTACAAGTTTTCACCCTGTTTTCTATAAATTAACAAGGCAACCTTTTCTTTGTTACTACTAGTGAATCTAAAATCTTTCGGGGCAGACATAAAATATATCACTTCAACCCAATTAGCATAGTAACTATTTTAAAAGAAACTAGCTAGATGCCCGTGCGTTGCACGGAACATCAAGATGCATTTGTGTGAGCAGTTTATCTTGTGAGAGAAAAGGATGAACGAGGGAAGGCCGTATTTGCGAACGTGGAGAGGGGTGTGTGTATATTTTTGCAAAATTGCCATAGTTTTCTTCTTATTCGTTAGATATAAATCCGACGGCCTATATTGCAAGATGGCACGCGCACCATCATCACCAACTCTATTTTCTACTCCCTCCGTTCCTAAATATTTTTATTTTTAGTGATTTCAACAAGTGACTACATATGGAGCAAAATGAGTGAATCTACACTCTAAAGTATGTCTACATACACATCCATATGTGGTAGTCCATTCGAAATCTGAAAAAGAAAAATATTTAGGAATGGATGGAGTATAAGAGTAGACATGGAGATATATCTCCAGCATGGTCTACAACAAAAATGTGTTGGACTGGTTAGCGTCGGATGCTCGCAACGCGAGGACATGAGTTTGAATTCTGTCTTTAACTTTAAATTTTTATATTATATATTACTTATTTAATATATACTTCTTTCGCTACTGTACTGACAGTGGAACCCACAGAGTACTTATAATACATGATTAATGATGGACTTGTTTCTTTTGAACTTTCTGTATGAAGCTGTAGCCACCCTGCAAGTCACGTATACACTATACATGCAATTAACTTTTTATAGAGGGAAAATCATACACGCAATTAACTCAAATGGATTGGATGTCACTCTATTATTTCCAGCATAAGAGCATCTCCAACGGCAGCCGGCAAATTTCCTCCCACTTCCTTCCGTGGAGGACGACATCAAACGCCAGCGGCATACATTTTCACAACTCTAATCAACCAGATGAAATTTGTGCAAACACAGACTGATTTCATATAAGCATGAAGGATTTCATATAAAAAAGCCGGAACTTCATATAAACATGATGGATTTCATTACATTTACATGAACTAAGCGGTGCCAATCCGGCTCCCTTGGTATAATTAATACTCCCTCCATCCGGAAATACTTGTCCTAGAAATGGATGTATCTAGAATTATTTTAGTTATAGATACATACAATTTATCCATTCTTAGAACAAAATTTTCCCGCAAGCTGGAGAGGGAGTACATAATCTAAATGGCCGCCCACGGATCCCTTTGTCTTCCTCACGTCCGGCAGACACTTTGCGGGGTCGAGGAAGGTCCTCGGAAGAGACGAAGAAGCAAAGAAACCACCTGAATTCGCAGTCGTCGCCTTGGCGGTGGCCTTCATGGGACCCAAGTGGCGGCAGCCTCCCGTGTTCTACTTATCCTCGATGATGGTGGCGGACACAGAGAAGATGGCCACCGACTCGTCACTCTCCACGCACCTGGCTTCTGTCTCTCCCTGCATGGCGCTGCCGCAGGCATGGGAGGCGCGCCCACAGACACGGGAGGCGCGGCACCGCAGACACTGGTGGCGCGGTACGACGCGGCAGCGACGATGCCCGTACCGGTGTGCTCGCCGCAGTGCCAGCGTGGAGCAACTCGCCACTCCTCATCGAGCTGAACTGGAGCGGCGAGTTGCTGAACCACGCGCCTGCTTGGGGCGGCAACTGGCTCCGTCGAGCCAAGCGAGGTTGGTGAAGCACCGAGCAGCCTTGCCCGTATCCGGAGGGCTCGGTGGGCCACCCAGCCGGGTAATATGTCGGAGAACGGCTCCTCGGAAGCCATCAGAAGAGTTGGGAAAATGATGAAGGAGGAGATGGGGGAGCGGCGGAGGGGTGCGATTCTTGCCTATTGTCTATCTGGCCTTGTGTAAATAGATGGCGGACGGTAGGAGCTTAGTCGGCGTCTGGCCTCGTTTAAACTGAGGGCGGATGGGAGGAGCTCGGCCGGTGTTGCGTTTAATTCCGGCCCACTCATGAATGGACGTGTGGTCGGAGTAGGTTTCTCGATTTGCATGCGGGTTTAATGGAGGGATTTGATGGAGGCGAGGAGGCGTGTTCAGCCGGGCATCCAGCGGGCGGTGCAGTATTATTCGGTTTGACAGCGGGCGGTGCAGTTCCCGATATGGCTTTAATGCAGATGAAGGAGGGAGTGACGGTTCCGAAAATGTTAAACGGTCAATGCATCCTCCTTCAATTAATGCATGAGGGAAGTAATGGGAGGAGGACTGGGAGAAGAGGCTGCATGATGTGAATGCAACGCAGTTTTCCCCCATATAAAGGCGCCCCTCCATTCCAATGCATCTACCACATCGTACGCACCTAAGCATTTGCCTAAGCACCTACACTAAGCGCAAAAGAGCTCACTCCAGACCCATGGCGGCGATGCGCGCGAGCGGCCAGCGGCTGTGCGAGATGGTCCACGACATCGGCCTGTGGCATGGCGCCGAGGATCGTCTCCAGACGGCGTTGGAGACCGGTTGGTGGATGGCCGCCATCGACGCCAACTACGATTCTTAGTTGGACCAGATGATCGTTGCCACCACCAACAAGTTCACCGTCCTCAAGAAGCTCGCGGATGACATCGCCGTACTCCTCCAGCCCGCGTGCCCAGGCTCCTCATTGCCTGCCACCCTAATCGACCTCCATGGCTGGAACCTCTTTCAAGCACTAGTGGCCCTGCGACTGCCCGCCGACGCCACGGAGAATGTCCACCTCGATGTCGCGGTCGCCGCGAGGCGCCTCGCCCTGCAAGAATTCCTCAACCTACACATCCACGTGTACGAGCAAATCATGTACATAGGTATCTACAAGGCCAGTGAGGACTCTACGACGTTGGCCTTCCTCAACCGGCTGGAAGGCTTGGATGCCTTTGCTGAGAAGCATCTCGACCTCGCCACAAAAGCGGCCACTCCTTAGCCGCCGGTCGGTGGCCCGGCGCACTAAGTTGAGGAGGAGGAGGTCGTACATTGATGGATGCATCTTTCTTCTTGCCTTCTTTAACCACCACTGCGATCGCATCATCATCGTGGCCTTAATTCTTATTGTGCTATTGCATTCTCGTTTCAGTCAATACCGACATGTGCGATCCCTTTGATTAATTATATGCATCACTGTAACTAGTACTCCATCCGTCAATTTATAAGTTGTACTTACCTTTTCCATCAACTTCGTGCAACGCGCAGGCATCTTGCTAGAAACACTAGAACATGTCAGACCGCGTGTGACCAAACCACGATCCGCCAACCTAGCTACTACGTACCCTGCTTATCTGGCGGAAATAGCCCTGCCCTATCGTTTCCAATCGTTATTTCTATCTATCGATCGTGCCAAGGAGCAGAACCAAAATGTTACAATTTATACATGTTTATCTACTCCTACTCCTATAAAAGACTCAGTTGGTGATGGTGGTGTGTCTGCCATCCATCATTTCTGACCATTACATCTGCATCTAACGGTTGTGAGGTAAGTTGTGGCATTTGTGCAAAAATAGCCCACTTCTCTCCTCCAATTTGCAGAAAACCCCTTATTATCTTGAAAGCAACCACATCCCTCGCTCACCTCATCAAAACAGCCCAAGAAATATATACTCCTATAAGACTCAGTTGGTGATGGTGGTGTGTCTACCATCTGTCGTTTCTGACCATTAGATCTACATCTAACGGCTGTGAGGTAAGTTGTGGCATTTTTGCAACAATAGCCCACTTCTCTGCTCCAATTTGCAGAAAACCCCTTATTATCTTGAAAGGAACCACATCCCTCCCTCACCTCATCAAAACATCCTGAGAAATATATCTCTACTCTTATAAAAACAGAGTTGGTGATGATGGTGTGCCTGCCATCCTGCAATATAGGCTGTCCGATCTATATCTGACAGATAGGAAAGAAACTATAGCGATTTTGCAGAAAGATACCCGCATCCCTCATCACATTTGCAGGTAAGGCCTTCCATCATTCATCATTATCTCCCACAAGATAAACTACTCATATAAATGCATCTTGATGTTCCGTGCAACGCATGGGCATCTTGCTAGTACTCCTATAAAAGACTCAGTTGGTGATGGTGGTGTGTGTGCCATCCGTCGTTTCTAACCATTAGATTTGCATCTAACGGTTGTGAGGTAAGTTGTGGCATTTTTGCAACAATAGCCCACTTCTCTACTCCAATATGCAGAAAACCCCTTATTATCTTGAAAGCAAACACATCCCTCCCTCACCTCATCAAAACAACCTGAGAAATATATTTTGAGTGAAAAGTACTCCCTCCGTTCCTAAATATCTGTCTTTCTAGATATTTCAATAAGTGACTAGCTACATACGGAGAAAAATGAGTGAATCTACACTTCAAAATATGTCTATATAGTCCATATGTGATAGTCCATTTGAAATATCTAAAAAGACAAATATTTAGGAATGGAGGGAGTAATATATTAGGAGTATATCAAAACAAGAGTGATTTCTTTCAAGTTTGTGAACAAGTACTACTATTCTACTACTTTGGATCTGTCGCAACGCACGGGCACATTGCTAGTAAAAGGAAAAGACCTGCCGCGTTCGCGTCGCACTCCCCCACACACGCCTGGGAATCGGGAGTACTCCACGGCCCGTCCGACATGACACATAGCTTAGGGAAGGTGTGTTGCCTAGCATTTTAACTTTCATGTGGGACCGCCATTGAGCAAACCGACTATTGGCAAACAACACCCCACCCGCCGCTGGGTTGGAAAACAGAAACGAGGGGAAGATCTAGCTGTAGCACGGAAGCCAAGAAATTTGGTGTCAGATGGGGCTAGTTGATAGAGTAGGAGCATTCCGTACTACTCTACTCCTACTAGTACCAAGTTTGTAGTACTATACAACTAGTACTACCACTATACAACTAGTAGGTATGTGCACGACATAGCATCATAGGAACAAAAAACGGAAAGATCTGGTTCTGGGTGGTTTATCTTTTTTCAGTCAATGTAGTATGAATAATATGATGTGGGGGCACCCATGAAGCTTATGTGGCTTGGTTGCATGGCGACGAAAGGTTAGAAAAAAAATAAATAGATGATGTGTTTAGAGTGCACTCCACTAAACAGATATACTTTGGATCCATTGCAACGGGCCGGCACATCTATATCTATACCCCCTATATAGTGTGCGAATAACTTTGAAAGTTGGTCGTTGGATGAAGCCAATCCGACGGTACAAAGATGGAAAATCCGAGCACTAATAGCCGTTGGATACCATCTACATTCCACCAGATTCTGCCACATGTAGAATCTAGAAGACTCCATGGTTGAACTTCATTCGTGACTAACTTTGCCACAACTAAGCTTAGCAAAGTGTGTCTGCCACGAAAAATGTGGCTAACAAAATGGCCACCACAAGTGTGGCCAGATTTGGCAAGAAGTTGAGTCTATGACATGTGGACCATGTAGCTAGAAAAGTGTGGCAAGCCACAAGTGTAGCAATGAACCAAACACATACCTGGTGTGTTTGGTATGGTGTATGAAGGGTGCATGATCCCAAGAGTTCCCTTCTCGACCCACTTTTGGGTGTTTGGTACAGTGTATGGAGGGTGCATGAGTCCACGCTAGATTAGCACAAATACACTAGAAGCATGCATGTAGAGAGCATACATGAAGAGGGGTGTTGAGTTGAGAATGCATGAAGAGGGAACAACTATGCTGAGGCGAGAACGCAACCAAACACACGTGTGGCACGCCTAAGCTTAGGTGTGGCAACCTTAGGCTGCAAACAAAACCATAACTTTTAAAGTTGGTCGTTGGATGAAGCCAATCCGACGGTACAAAGATGGCAAATCCGAGCACTACTAGCCGTTGGATATCATCTACATTCTACCAGATTTTGCCACATATAGAATCTAGAAGACTCCACATGTAGAAGCATAATGCACAAACCACCAGAATCTCATTCCTGCAATGCACGTGTACCTTACTAGTAGTTGGTAGTAGTAAGAAAAAAATTCCGGGTTTGGCATGAGCTCGTACTGTGGGAGCGCCACAAGGCCTGCCACAGGAGTTACATTTCCCTCTCGGGGCCCACGGGGCCGAACTTCAGTGGCTTAGTGCCCGGCCTATGAGTCAATGACATGCCGACCTTAAATGCGGCTGGCCCACATGTCATTCTCATGGTGGTGGTGTGGTTCTTGACTCACTCGTTCGAGATGACCGGCCGATGGTGGCGTGGCCGTGGCGAGGGTGCCACAGCTGGGCGTCGGGGCGTTATGAAGCGTAGATGGCGACACAGGTGGGTACTACCTATAGTACATAAGTACTCCAGCTGAGGATTGATGCCCGGGATGAAATGTGTCACAATCGCTAGATGATAATTTGATGGTGCGGGAGTACGGATCGGAGCGTAGCAGCGGAGCAGGAAAACCGCGTCCAATCAGGTGTGGCTGTGGTAATTAGTTGATGGTCGCCACAGTTCAGCTGGCCCGCATTTCTTGCACACATAGAGGGGCGGTGGGGCCGGGGATGAGGCGCATGTCGGGGGGATGAGGATCCCCTAACGTGAACAATCCTACCATTCTATCACTGACACGTGGGACCCGTAAGTGTGGGTCCCACCAGTCAGCGTAGGAAAGGCAGGGTAAGGCAGTGAGAGGATTCATGTCCACACTGAGGGACGTCGTGCTTACAGGTAGGGTTGGAGCAACGTCGTGGGAATCGCGTGTGGGTGAGGCAGTAGTAGAAACAAGAAATGTGATGGTCGCTGTGGTTCAACTTCCATGGACAAGCTGTCATGTCTGCTGACACATGTATACCAAAACTAGAGTGTTTATATTTCAATCACGTGAACAAGTATTATTCTACTACTTTGGATCCATTGCAACGCACGAGCCAGCACATTGGTAGTAGTAGTGTCTATCTCTATCTCCAGAGGCCTTCCGTCGTTCATCATTTTCTCTCACAAGATAAACTACTCATACAAATGCATCTTGATGTTCCATGGTGACAAACCAGGGGACTTGTTTTGTATGGGACACATCCTACGATATACTCCCTCTCTCCCAGTTTATTTGTTTTGAATCTTTTTGTTTTATAAGTTTCAAATTCAAATTTATAGGGGCAGTGGGGCCGAGAGGGGTGAGCCGCAGGTTGGGGGACGTGTGGTGTCATGGGTTTGTGCGGTGTCGTGGGAATCACATGTGGCTGTGATAGAAACTTGATGGTCGCCACATTTAAGGTGGCCCACATGTCATGCACACAAAGGCAGAGGGGCGGTGTGGCCGAGAGGGGTGAGGCGCACGTCGGGGGACGTGGTGCCGTGGGTTGGAGCGGCATCGTGAGAATCGCGAGTGGCAGTGGATGAAACGTGATGGTCACCGTAGTTGAACTTCCATGGACAAGCTGTCATGTCTACGGACACATGCATTGCATACCGATCACTTGAAGGAGTAGTAGAGAAAGCTAGGCGGATAAATATTTCCTTATAGTCAAGAAGACCCACGCTACTACTTGTTCCAAAGACACGCACACCACCGAAATAGTCCATCTATATGAATATACATAGAGAGGGAATATGTTTTTACAAGAGAGGAAATAGTTCATCCATCCATAATGCCCTGCTGCTGGTGCAGCATCTTCTTCTTCTTCTTCTTCTTCTCATTTTCTGTGGGAGACGGCTTCGCAACAAGCTCTCTGGACCTTGCAGCTATCTCGAAACTCACACGGACATCGAGGGAAGCATATTTTATCTGCTTGTACGTCAAGGGATAATTCTCCCACCCAGACGACCTTAATGCCAGCGTCTCGTCACCCTTCTGAAGATTTGTTCTGAGCACAAAATTTGCTATGTCGAATAGGGATGGTGTCGGTTTATCACAAACTTCTACATGCATTTTTATTCTGGTTTGTAGGTCAGCGATGCTTTTCAAATCAAGGTTGTACGGCCACAACTTCTTTTTGTCCCCTGCGATGGCTGCGCCACAGAAGTATATGTCCTCCCGAGACAAGAAATAGGGAAGCTCACCTGGTATGGAGGGTGCGTGTATGATGTGGTACACCAAAACATCATCTTCGAGGCACAGCTGAAGGACAGCGGCACATTGGATCTTCCCAGTGGCACGCTCCGTGTACTCTGCATAGAGACCGATGACATTCATCTCCACCTTTTGGAGGGATTTGGATTCATTGTTGATCCACTTCCGAACAACCCTTGGGTGGTTGGTGACTGTGGCAACTATGCTCAACGAGCCTTCGACGAGGACATGTTGGACGCTAAAAACCTGCATCTCGATCTCTTTCGCCATTTGGAACCGCTGGACCGGAGGGCTATTATTTGGAGAATTAGGATTAGATGGCTAGTCTAAGTGAAGAAGATGATTATTTATAGGGGCTCCGAATTACTCCATGAGGATGTGAAGAGGTTAAAACAATGTGAATGCAGTGTGGTTTGGATGCAAATGAAGATTAAGGAGTAGTGAATAGCCGAGGAAAATCGGTTCCCGCTGGAGAAGTAAATGGGAGAAGTTATGCGCATGCTTGAGGAGAGCTGCGGTGGTTTGACTGCTGCATGCAATGGATCGGACGGGCTCTTCGGTTGCCTTTTCTCTCTCCCACGCACACAGAATGGCCCACTTGTATGCTGCAGTTTATTGGCTGGAGTCTGGCTGCTGCTGCTTATGCGTATGCTAATTAATGATGTGAATGTGGGGCATGGAGGGAAATGGGTGCATGCAAAAGGGTATATACGCAGACTAATTATAGAAATACTAAAAAAGTTATGCACAGACAAAAGGGGACCGGAGGGAGTACTACTCATGCTCCTACTACAGTTAAGGAATATGCGGTTATCCTCAAAAAAGAAAAGTCCTTCTTTGCGCTTCCGCATGCACGAGAATTTGGTTCTGCTCGCAATATGGATGATAGCTGGAGGATGAATTGAACCCAGAGGCATGCCAGCACGGGAGTGTACTCATGTTCCTACTACTCCTACTACTTGTAGTAGTACACCTATGGTACACTTGATGGTCAAAATACTATTATTCATCCGGTCCTCATAGTGAAGTGACAAGACCCTGCATTCGAGGTGACACCACTCCAGGCGGCGTGTCTGGGTTACCAAAGTCAACCTCACCTTGTGCACTTTGCAGTCACTGTCACCGCCGCTCTATAGCATGCCTCGCCTCGACTCCCTCTCCCCTAGCACCACTCCATCTCCAACTCCGTCTCACCGGAGATCTTGAGGCCACTCTTCATTATCTGACGGTGCCCCCGCATACCCTCGCCTCGCTCGCCTCCCCTAGTACCACTATTCCCTCGCTAGCCGCTAGTCAGTGTTTGAATGTTGTATATATCGTTGTTTAGAACTGTTTATTGTCTCGAACTACTAGTGGGCTAAACGAGGGCATCACCATTCTCCATTGTTCAAAGTGTATCTCCTTTTTTCAAGTTATATAATTTGCGCTCAGTGTCTTTTCGATGATGTACACTTGTTTGGGCCAGTGAGGTGTCGTTGAATATGGGCCGAGTAGTAACGCAATGCCAAATAGGTCAATTATGACTCTCAGGCCGGGCTCTCGAAAGATCCTCAAAGAAAAAGGCCGGGCTCTCCAAAAAAAGAAAGAATAAGGACTCTTAGGCCGACATGTGGGCGCCGCCGGTGTTTTTGTGTCTTGCGCGCCGAGAGCATATTGGCGTGTGTTTGAAATTCAAGCTACCTTTTCATCCCCAATCTCCCGCCCCTCCCCCACCTCTGGAATCTCGATTCCTACTCCGGTTCCCCCAAATCCCCCTACTATACTCCCTGTACTCAAGCTCACTATCATGTCACCGATCAACGCAGATCTTCGAGCCGGAGATCCTGAGGTCCGTCCTGCCTTTGGTCGCTGTGTGTTGTCGCTCAACAGTGGCATGGCGGCGCTTGACGACCAGTTTGCTGGCAAAGTGCTGTTGGTAACCATCAATGGTGACCGGCCTCCCGTCTCGCTGGACGACCTTGTCAAAGCTCTTGGCATTGTGCACGGCATCCAAATAAGTGACTTGCTCGTCAAAGTCTGTACACCACAGGCTGATATCTTTGTTAGGTTCCAGACAACTTCCGATCGTAGTCATGTGTTCGAATCTTCCCGGTGTTTATTCTGCAATGGCGTGCTGGTGAGCTTTGATCGGTGGCACCCAGGATGGGGCTCGGTGCCCTCTGAGCTTGAGTTTTTAACAAAGCTTACCTTCCACGGCATGCCTCGACGTGCTTGGAACAGCGAATCCATGAATGAGCTTATCAACGACCTTGGAGGTGAGCTCGTAAGTATGTTTGTTCCTCCAGACAGTTGGGCTCTGACAGTTATGGCATGGATGAAGAGGTCGTCCACCATACCGAAGGTGATTGGTGTTGAGATACCGGTGCAGGAACCAGGGTTGTACTATTCGTCGCCACCAAGGCCACCATGGACCACGTTAGGTATGTACCTGTATCGAGTGTTCGCGCATGTCGAAGAAGTGGTCAATCCATCAATCGAAGTCCTGCCGCCGCCGCTGGTGCCAGGGTCCGTCTATGACATCCATTATAGGAGTCAACGTCAGACTTTCCCCGTGTTGCTCGAAACGATGGATGGCACAGGGCCTACTCCATCGAGCGGCGGAGGCCACTTCTTCTTTGGGAGAAGAGGCAGGGCTGGCTGCCTGGATGTGCTCTAATTTGAGGTAACAACTGAATCTTGTCAGATACTAGTTAAATCCTAGCTATGGGTGTGAAGCACTGATGTGCCAGTACATTTGATTGTGACCTGTTCTAATTTTGTACCTGAACTTTTTTTAGAAAGGGTTGTACGTCAACTTAATGTGCTAGCAGAACTTATTGTGTTATCTGTGTGTTTTCTTTGCACAGCATTCAAGATATTTCCCTGTCATTGATAAAGACGACGAACCATTATGTACGAGTTCGTTGGTTTCAACATAGCCCTACCCGTAGCGATCCACTGCTTCCATCCTGATTGTGCCGCCTGGGTGAAATTTTTTTATGCAAGTTCAGTGTGCTATGATGTTCTATATGATTGTGTCAACTATATAAGTTTTTACTAAGCATCAACAATGCATATGGCTGAAAGATGTATTTATGAGCATCGACTAATGGGCCTCTCTCTCTCTCTCACACACACACACACGCACAAGTGGGACCCGTTGAATTATTTCTTTGCTCGTGACAACTTTTAATTAGGTTCCACTATAATCTAGTCCCTCCGTTCCTAAATATTTGTCATTCTAGACATTTCAAATGACTACTACATATGAATGTATGTAGACATATTTTAGAGTATAGATTTACTCATTTTGCTCCGTATGTAGTCACTTGTTGAAATGCCTACAAAGACAAGTATTTAGGAACGGAGGGAGTACCTTTTTTAAGTTATTAATTGAGCTCAGTGACTTCAAAAAGTTGTACAGAAGCCTTGTTTGGGCCTTTCCGGCGTAGCAGAATGTGGGCTGAGTAGCCATGTTAGGTTGTATTGTACTACACACGCCTTTTTTTCAACATCATCAATGCAACTGAGCCGACAGTTGTACACAATATCCGGGTCAACTTGTTATTCTCCGCCCCGCTGGGCTGCAAAGTTTCCTAGGAGGTATGCATTAGGCTTAACAAGAAAATGGACTTTAAGAAATAATAAATGGGATGTAATTATAATAACTGGGCAGTAACTATAAAAAATGCACCAAACGCATAATTAGTTTAAAAATATACTATTTTTGGAATTTAAAATTTTAATTTCATTACTTGTTGCGCGCACAATATTTCATTGGATTTTAACGTAATACAACTTTATTTTGAAATTATATTTAATCTGACTAGAAATTTCAGATAAAAATATTTCGGATCCCATAAAAATGTGGGAATTTTTTTTAATTCTGTTTTGAGCGGTTGGTTGAAATTATTAATCGTTGACCTAGCTAGAAAATGGGTTGTACTTTTAACAAACTGTAAATGGGTTGTAGTAAATTCCATTAGAATTAAAAAAATGGGTTGTACATTCTTACAAATAACAAATGGGCTATATGTTCTCTGCCACACACTTGTGGGCCTTCTAAGTTGATGCATACCATAAAAACAACTAAGTTGACGCGTATGCAAGGGTTTGTCAACAACACACGGTTCTGGCAGCTGTGGCCGTTGGATGTCCATCCAACGGATGTCGTGCTTCTTCTTCAATCTTGAATATTCTTGTTTCAGCCGCCCAAAAAATGATTCCTCCCCCTGATATCTGGGGCACACTGTTTCAGAGGCTAACCTATGGGCCTACTTTGACACGTACCAAGGGCTTTGTCAACTTAGTCAATATAAACGATTCTAGCTGCAGTGACCGTACGATGTCCATCCAACGGCTGTAGTGCTTCTTGCTCCAGCCGCCCAAAGCAGCGCTGGTCGTGCCGCGTGCTCCTGCCTCCCGTGGCCGGCTGTGATGCCGCGGAGGCCTTACCACCCCTACTACTCCCACCGTTGGCAAGGAAATCCCTCTACTCACCCACATGCCCTGTTATTCCGCGACCACGGCAGCCTCGCACCGCAGCCGAACCAGTGAACCCTCGTACTCCTCTCCGCGCGGGCTTCTACTGCCGTGTCTTCCCCGCCTCCGCGTCGTTCCCTTCCTAGGCCTCTCCATCATGCACCGTCCTGGTGCTCTCGGCGCGGCGTGGTCAACGTGGTCAAGGAACAGCTTCCATCAGACGTGGACTGTACATGGAGAGGCTGACAGCTGGGTCCACGACGACAGCAAGGAAGTTCCTCCTTATTACGCGGAAAATAATGATTCCTCCACCTGACAGCAGGGACCCACCGGACGGGCCACCGTATTTCACAAAAAAAATGTTTTCCTCTTGATTGCTGGGACCCACTGGACGGGCCACCGTATTGCGCGAAAAAAATGTTCCCCCCGTTGTCATCTCGGACCCACCGGAAGTGCCTCCTTATTATGCACAAAAAAAGAATACTCCCCCTACTGGTAGGGACCCACCTTGGTGGGGGGACTGACTTGTGGCCCTACTATGTTAACGGGGATGGAGTGCTATGACAACTTAGTCAATATGAACGATTCTAGCTCCAGTGACCGTACGATGTCCATCCAACGGCTGTAGTGCTTCTTCAACCTCTGGTCTTCTTGCTCCAGCCGCCCAAAGCAGCGCCAGTCGTGCCGCATGCTCCTGCCTCCCGTGGCCGACTATGCTGCCACGAAGGCCTCACCGCCCCCTACTATTCTCACCGCTGGCCAGGCCCTGCGGCGACGGCAGCCTCACACCACAGCCAAACCAGTGAACCCTCGTACTCCTCTCTGCGCATGCTTCCACTGCCGCATCTTCCCCGGCTCCATGTCGTCCCCTTCCTCGGCCTCGCCGTCGTCCACCGCCCTAGTGCTCTCGGCACGGCGTGGTCAACGTGGTCAAAGAACAACTTCCATCAGACGTGGACTGTATGTGGAGAGGCTGACAGCTGGGTCAACGGCCGCAACAAGGAAGTGCCTCCTTATTACGCGAAAAATAAATATTCCTCCACCTGACAACGGGGACCCACCAGACGGGCCACCGTATTTCGCAAAAAAACATTTCCCCCTGACTGCTGGGACCCACCAGCTACATCTTCGCACGCAAGGAAGTGCGTTTGGGCAAAAAAATGATTCGCCCCCCTGACTGCTGGGACCCACCAGCTACATCTTTGCACGTAAGGAAGTGCCTGACAGTCAGGACCCTCCTGGTCGAAGCGTATGTAGCATTGTCATTTTAGTCGCGAACGTGTACGTACATACTGGTCGATGTAGAGCGCGAATGTGTCGTGGTAGAGGCACGCACGTAGCATGTACACGTACGTACAGTGGCCAGCGTTGAAGAAATAAAATACGACCACGTAGGTACATACGGGCAGGGTCTCGAACGCCTACTCGCGCATACGTACGGCTAGGGCTCATGTACATGGTTGGGTCGGAACGGAGAAACTGCGTCATCATCGTGTTCATAGGGAGCCAACCGGCTGGGTCGGAACGGAATGCGTCGTCGTGTTCATCGGGAGGGCTTGGACAGAATAGCCGATGGAAACGAGGCCAGGCCTACCGCAGAACGGAGGAAACGGCCTTGTGTTCGATTGGCCATGCTCGAAACATGATCCTATTCATTGGGAGGGGTCTCGCGTACCGCAAAACAGAGGAAACGGACCTCCTACGGTCGAAACGGGGGTCCTGTTGATCGGGAGGGGTGTGGCGTACCGCAAAACGGAGGAAACGGACTTGTGTTGGAGCACTATGGTCGAAATGGGGGTCCTGTTCATCGGGAGGGGTGTGACGTACCGCAAAACGGGACTCCACGGGATACTGTTCATCTCCACCATCGACCCCCTCCAGCCTCCACGGGCTACTGTTCATCCACCGTCGACCTCCTCCAGCCTCCACCTGCGACTGTTCATCCACGGGCTCCTGTTCATCCAGCCTCCACCGCGCGCTACTCCACCAGCTACTGTTCAATCAGCCCTCTCCATGGGCTCATGTTCAACCACCACTCCATGGGCTACTGTTCATCTAGCCCTCCACTGTCTACTGTTCATCCAGCCCTCCACGGGGTGGTCCTGTTCATCCTGCCCTCCACGGGGTCCTGTCCATCCAGCCCCAACCGGCTCGATCGACCATGTTCCTGTTCATCCAGATGCAACACCATGGGGTCCTGTTCATCCACCCCCACCGGGAACTATTCATCCAACCCCCCCAGCAATTCTCACTGTTCATCTAGAGGCAACACCATGGGGTCCTGGTCATCCACCCCCACCGGGAACTGTTCATCCAAACCCCCCAGCAACGCTCACTGTTCATCCAAAGGCAGTATCGATCGGCTTCAGTTAGCAGCAGTAGCGAAGGAATCGCTCGATTGGGTTTAGTTAACAGCCATTGATCGATCGCTCGGGTTCAGTAACGCGTAGCCTGTAGTGCAATCGCTCGGGTTCAGTTAGAGCCCAACGCCTTGCTCGGGTTCAGTTAGAGCCCAACGCCTCGCACCCACACGCGTGCGTGTATGAGAGAAACGCGCATCGCTCGGCCCCGACCACCCACCGTAACCGGGAACACCCTGATATTTTCCTCTCCCTCGCTTCTACCACGGTTTATTCCGTCATGGACGGCCCAAAGAATGTCATGCCGCTGCGTTTCCGGCCCGCCCAGGACGAAAAGCCCATTTTCTGTCATCATTTTTTGTCATAGAAGTAGGACCCCACCACATCTATGATAATACCATGTTTTTTCACAACTATTGTCATAGAAGTGTCATAAGTATGACAGAAAAAAAATTCGTTTGGCCCAAAATGTCACGGATGTGTCTTTTTTTGTAGTGTTAATCGGTTCCCATCGGTAAAGAGGTTGGTAAAACAAAGTAAACAAGAAATATCTAGGTTCACACCTCATGGTGGGGGGCTTGACCCTACGTTCACCTTTTCGGACGCCACAAACTCCTCATCAGAGTCCAAATTGTCGGGCAAGTTCAGCTTGGGCTTGCACTGCTTCTTCTAGGCCCGAGGAGGTTTTTCCTCCTCGGCGTCCCTGGCCGCCGCCCTCTTCTTGGAGTGGGAGGAGGCGCTCTCCTCCTCGTCTTCCTCCTCAGCCCTGTCATGAGCAGACGGGGCAATAGTGTCTCTGGACTTGGTGTCCGGATAACCTATTCGGCGGAGGCCTTCCTGGGCCTCCAGTACATTCTTCTTCTTCCCCTTCTTTTCAGGCGCCTTAGAAGGCGCCACGACAACAACTCGTCCAATTGAGCCGATCGGGGCTCTTCGGGTACTGGAGCCTGATTATTGATCTTCTCGGCCTTCTCGATCCAGCCCTGTAAAGGCCACAAGATGAGGCTTAGACCGAATTTTGTGGAGACTGACCACCCGAATATATATCGGGCCAGAGGTCAATTACCTTCTTCGAGGGATTTGCAGACTCGAGGCCGATGTCTTCATTCTCGGTCGGCTAGTCCTCCTGGGACTTCAACACCTGACCCCACACCTTGTCGTGGGTTGTGCCAAAGAGGTACTGCGCTGTGGCCGGGTCGTCAGACTTGTAAGCCCACATCAGGCTGGCCCTTAGCTGGCAAGGAAGGAGCCGACGTCTGAGCATTATCTAGACCACATTGGTTATCTTGGCGCCGGTCTGCATCACGCTGACGACGCGTTTCTGCAACATCTTCACCTCACCGGCGGACCCCCAGTTAGGACCTTCTTGGTCCACGAGGTCAGTCTCGCTGGGGGGGCAGATCTGAATTCAGGAGCAGTCGTCCAGGCTGCATCTCTTGGTTCTGTAAAGTAGAACCACTCCTTGTACCACACCCTGACGGTGTCAATAAACCACCCCTCCGGCCATTGGACTCGGGTCAGCTTGCTGATCATTTCTTCATCGTAGTTCGCCTGGATGCCGCTGACCACCTTCGGCTTAACATTGAACATGTTCAGCCACAGTCCAAAGTGTGGCTGAACTTGCAGAAGGGCCTCACAAATAATGATGAAGGCCGAAATGTGGAGGAGGGAGTTGGGGGCTAGATCATGAAAATCTAGCCCATAAAAGAACATCAACCCCCTCACAAAGGGGTTCAGAGGAAATCCTAGCCCCCGAATAAAGTGGGGAAGGAATACTATCCTCTCCTCCAGCTTGGGCTTGGGGATGATCTGGCCCTCCTCGGGGGCTTGATGGGCGATGTCGACCGATAAGTAGCCAGCACGTTTCAACTCCTGGATGTCGTTGTTGGTGACGATGGAGGTGTCCCACTTGCCATTTGCGCTAGATCCGGCCATGGCCGAAGCTTGAGAAGAGCTAGAAGGGATTCTCCGTGAAGGGACAAGGCAGGGCGCTGGAGCTCTAGAGATTGGAAAGGCAACAGCGGGAGGTGCGTGAAGAAATGTTCCCCCCGCTGTCAGCTCGGACCCACCGGAGGTGCCTCCTTATTATGCACAAAAAAATGAATACTCCCCCTGCTGGTCGGGACCCACCTTGGTGGGAGGCTGACTTGTGGTCCTCCTTAGTTGACGGGGACGGAGTGCTTTGTCAACTTAGTCAATATGAACGATTCTAGCTCCAGTGACTGTATGATGTCCATCCAATGGCTGTAGTGCTTCTTCAACCTCTGGTCTTCTTGCTCCAGCCGCCCAAAGTAGCACTAGTCGTGCCGCACGCTCCTGCCTCCCGTGGCCGGCTGTGCTGCCATGGAGGCCTCACCGCCACCTACTATTCCCACCGCTGGCCAGGCCGTGCGGTAATGGCAGCCTCACACCACAGGCGAACCAGCGAACCCTCGTACTCCTCTCCGCGCGGGCTTCCACTTCCGCATCTTCCCCATCTCCGCATCGTCCCCTTCCTCGGCTTGGCCGTCGTCCACAACCCTGGTGCTCTCGGCGCGGCGCGGTCAACATGATCAAGGAACGGCTTCCATCAGACGTGGACTGTACGTGGAGAGGCTGACAGTTGGGTCAACGGCCGCAACAAGGAAGTGCCTCCTTATTACGCGAAAAATAAATATTCCTCCACCTGACAGCGGGGACCCACCGGACGGGCCACCATATTTCGCGAAAAAACATTTCCCCCTGACTGCTGGGACCCACCAGCTACATCTTCGCATGCAAGGAAGTGCGTCTGGGCAAACAAAAACAATTCGCCCCCCTGACTGCTGGGATCCACCAGCTACATCTTTGCACGCAAGGAAGTGCCTGACAGTCGGGACCCACCTGGTCGAAGTGTACGTAGCATTGTCATTCTAGTCGCGAACGTGTACGTACATATTGGTCGATGTAGAGGTGCGCACGTTTTCTAGTAGAGGCGTGCACGTAGCATGTACAGCGGCGAGTGTGCAAGAAATAAAATACGACCACGTACGTACATACGGGTAGGGTCTCGAACGCCTACTCGCGCATACGTACGGCCAGGGCTCGTGTACATCGCTGGGTCGGAACAGAGAAACTGCGTCGTCATCGTGTTCATGGGGAGCCAACCGGCTGGGTCGGAACGGAATGCATCGTCGTGTTCATCTGGAGGGCTTGGACGGAACAGATGATGGAAACGAGGCCTGGCCTACCGCAGAACGGAGGAAACGGCCTTATGTTCGATCAGCCATGTTTGAAACGGGATCCTGTTCATTGGGAGGGGTCTAGCCTACCGCAAAACAGAGGAAACGGACCTCCTACGAACGAAACGGGGGTCATGTTGATCGGGAGGGGTGTGGCATACCGCAAAACGGAGGAAATGGACTTGTGTTGGAGCGCTACGGTCGAAACGGGGGGTCCTGTTCATGGGGAGGGGTGTGGCGTACCGCAAAACGGGACTCCACGGGATACTGTTCATCTCCACCATCGACCCCCTCCAGTTCCACGGGCTACTGTTCATCCACCGTCGACCTCCTCCAGCCTCCACCTACGACTGTTCATCCACGAGGTCCTGTTCATCCAGCCTCCACCGCGCGCTACTCCACCGGCTACTGTTCAACCAGCCCTCTCCACGGGCTCCTATTCAACCACCTCTCCATGGGCTACTGTTCATCCAGCCCTCCACTGTCTACTGTTCATCCAGCCCTCCACGGGGTGGTCCTATTCATCCTGCCCTCCACGGGGTCCTGTTCATCCAGCCCCAACCGGCTCGATCGATTGGGGTCCTGTTCATCCAGAGGCAACATCACGGGGTCCTGTTCATCCACCCCCCCCGGGGAACTACTCATCCAAACCCCCCCAGCAACGCTCACTGTTCATCTAGAGGCAACACCACGGGGTCCTGGTCATCCACCCACACCAGGAACTGTTCATCCAAATCCCACAGCAACGCTCACTGTTCATCCAGAGGCAGCATCGACCGGCTTCAGTTAGCAGCAGTAGCGAAGGAATCGCTCGATCGGGTTCAGTTAACAACCATCGATCAATCGCTCGGGTTCAGTAACGCGTAGCCTGCAGTGCAATCGCTCGGGTTCAGTTAGAGCCCAATGCCTTGCACCCACGCGCGTGCGTGTATGAGAGAAACGCACATCGCTCGGCCCCGACCAACCACCGTAACTGGGAACACCCTGATATTTTCCTCTGCCTCGCTTCTACCATGGTTTTTTCCGTCATGGACGACCCAAAGAATGTCATGCATCTGTGTCTCAGGCCCGCCCAGGACGAAAAGCCCATTTTATGTCATCATTTTTTTGTCATAGAAGTAGGACCCCACCACATCTATGATGATACCATGTTTTTCACAATTATTGTCATAGAAGTGTCATAAGTATGACAGAAAAGAAATTCATTTGGCCCAAAATGTCATGGATGTGTCTTTTTTTGTAGTGTTAATCGGTTCCCATCAGTAAAGAGGTTGGTAAAACAAAGTAAACAAGAAATATCTAGGTTCACACCTCATGGAGGGGGGGCTTGACCCTAGGTTCACCTTTTCGGATGCCACAAACTCCTCATGAGAGTCCAAATTGTCGGGCAGGTCCAGCTTGGGCTTGCACTGCTTCTTCTGGGCCCGAGGAGGTTGTTCCTCCTCGGCGTCCCCGGCCGCCGCCCTCTTCTTGGAGTGGGAGGAGGCGCTCTCCTCCTCGTCTTCCTCCTCATCCCCGTCATGAGCAGACGAGGCAATAGTGTCTCTGGACTTGGTGTCCGGATAACCTATTCGGCGGAGGCCTTCCTGGGCCTCCGGTAAATCATTCTTCTTCTTCCCCTTCTTTTCGGGCACCTTAGAAGGTGCCACGACGAACAACTCCTCCAGCTGAGCCAATCGGGGCTCTTCGGGTAGTGGAGCCGGATTATTGATCTTCTCGGCCTTCTCGATTCAACCCTGTAAAGGCCACAAGATGAGGCTTAGACCGAATTTTGTGGAGTATGACCACCCGAATATATATCGGGCAAGAGGTCAATTACCTTCTTCAAGGGAGTTGCAGAGTCGAGGCCGATGTCTTCATTCTCGGTCGGCTAGTCCTCCTGGGACATGCACACCTGACCCCACACCTTGTCGTGGGTTGTGCCAAAGAGGTTCTGCGCTGTGGCCGGGTCGTCAGACTTGTAAGCCCACATCAGGCTGGCCCTTAGCTGGCAAGGAAGGAGCCGACGTCTGAGCATTATCTGGACCACATTGGTTATCTTCGCGCCGGTCTGCATCACGCTGACAACGCGCTTCTGCAACATCCTCACCTCACCAGCGGACCCCCAGGTAGGACCTTTTTGGTCCATGAGGTCAGTCTCGCTGGGGGCCAGATCTGAATTCAGGAGCAGTCATCCAGACCGCATCTCTTGGTTCTGTAAAGTAGAACCACTCATTCTAGCACACCCTGACGGTGTCAATAAACCACCCCTCCGGCCATTAGACTCGGGTTAGCTTGCTTATCATTGCTTCACCGTAGTCCGCCTGGATGTCGCTGACCACCTTCGGCTTGACATTGAACATGTTCAGCCACAGGCCGAAGTGTGACTGAACTTGCAGAAGGGCCTCACGAATAATGATGAAGGCCGAAATGTGGAGGAGGGAGTTAGGGGCTAGATCATGAAAATCTAGCTCGTAAAAGAACATCAACCCCTTCACAAAGGGGTGCAGAGGAAATCCTAGCCCCCGAATAAAGTGGGGAAGGAATACTACCCTCTCATCTGGCTTGGGCGTGGGGATGATCTGGCCCTCCTCGGGGGCTTGATGGGTGATGTCGACCGATAAGTAGCCAACCCGTTTCAACTCCTCGATGTCGTTGTTGGTGAAGATGGAGGTGTCCCACTTGCCATTTGCGCTAGATCCGGCCATGGCTGAGGCTTGAGAAGAGCTAGAAGGGATTCTCCGTGAAGGGACAAGGCAGGGCGCTGGAGCTCTAGAGATTGGAAAGGCAACAGCGGGAGGTGCGTGAAAAAAATGTTCCCCTCGCTGTCAGCTCGGACCCACCGGAAGTGCCTCCTTATTACGCACAAAAAAATGAATACTTCCCCTGCTGGTCGGGACCCACCTTGGTGGGAGGCTGACTTGTGGGCCTACTTAGTTGACGGGGATGGAGTGCTTTGTCAACTTAGTCAATATGAATGATTCTAGCTCCAGTGACCATATGATGTCCATCCAATGGATGTAGTGCTTCTTCAACCTCTAGTCTTCTTGCTCCAGCCGCCCAAAGCATCGCCAGTCGTGCCGCATGCTCCTGCCTCCCGTGGACGGCTGTGCTGCCGCGGAGGCCTCACCGCCCCCTACTATTCCCACTGCTGGCCAGGCCCTGCGGTGACGGCAGCCTCACACCGCACGCGAACCAGTCAACCCTCGTACTCCTCTCCGCGCGGGCTTCCACTGCCGCATCTTCCCCGGATCCGCGTCGTCCCCTTGCTCGGCCTCGCCGTCGTCCACCGCCCTGGTGCTCTCGACGCGGCATGTTCAACGTGGTCATGGAATGGCTTCCATCAGACGTGGACTGTATGTGGAGAGGCTGACAGCTGGGTCAACGGCCGCAACAAGGAAGTACCTCCTTATTACACGAAAAATAAATATTCCTCCACCTGATAGTGGGGACCCACCGGACGGGCCACCGTATTTCATGAAAAAATGTTTCCCCCTGGCTGCTGGGACCCACCAGCTACATCTTCGCACGCAAGGAAGTGCGTCCGGGCAAAAAAACGATTCGCCCCCCTGACTGCTGGGACCCACCAGCTACATCTTCGCACGCAAGGAAGTGCCTGACAGTCGGGACCCACCTGGTCGAAGCGTATGTAGCATTGTCATTCTGGTCGCGAACGTGTACGTACATACTGGTCGATGTAGAGGCGCGCACGTGTCGTAGTAGAGGCGCACACGTAGCATGTACATGTACGTACAGTGGCCAGTGTGCAAGAAATAAAATACGGCCACATAGATACATACGGGCAGGATCTCGAAGGCCTAATCGCGCATACGTACGGCCAGGGCTCATGTACATGGCTGGGTCGGACGGAGAAACTGCATCGTCATCGTGTTCATGGGGAGCCAACCGGCTGGGTTGGAACGGAATGTGTCGTCGTGTTCATCTGGAGGGCTTGGACGGAACAACCCATGGAAACGAGGCCTGGCGTACCGCAGAACAGAGGAAACGGCCTTGTGTTCGATCGGCCATGTTCGAAACGGGATCCTATTCATTGGGAGGGGTCTAGCATACCGCAAAACAAAGGAAGCGGACCTCCTACGGTCGAAACTGGGGTCCTGTTTTTCGGGAGGGGTGTGGCATACCGCAAAATGGGACTCCACGGGATACTGTTCATCTCCACCGTCAACCCCCTCCAGCCTCCACGGGCTACTGTTCATCCACCGTCGACCTCCTCTAGCCTCCACCTCCGACTGTTCACCCACGGGCTCCTGTTCATCCAGCCTCCGCCGCGCGCTACTGTTCAACCAGCCCTCTCCGCGGGCTCCTGTTCAACCACCCCTCCATGGGCTACTGTTCATCCAGCCCTCCACCGTCTACTCTTCATCCAGCCCACCACGGGGTGGTCCTGTTCATCCTGCCCTCCATGGGGCCCTGTTCATCCAGCTCCAACCGGGAACTGTTCATCCAAACCCCCCAGCAACGCTCACTGTTCATCCAGAGGCAAAACCACGGGGTGCTGTTCATCCACCCCACCGGGAACTGTTCATCCAAACCCCCTAGCAACGCTCACTGTTCATCCAAAGGCAGCATCGATCGACTTCAGTTAGCAGCAGTAGCGAAGGAATCGCTCGATCGGGTTCAATTAACAGCCATCGATCGATCGCTCGGGTTCAGCAACGCGTAGCCTGTAGTGCAATCGCTCACGTTCAGTTAGAGCCCAATGCCTTGCTCGGGTTCAGTTACAGCCCAACACCTCGCACCCACGCGCGTGCGTGTTTGAGAGAAACACGCATCGCTCGGCCCCGACCACCCACCGTAAACGGGAACACCCTGATATTTTCCTATCCCTCGCTTCTACCATGGTTTTTTCTGTCATGGACGACCCAAAGAATGTCATGCAGCTGCGTCTCTGGCCCGCCCAGGACGACTAGCCCATTTTTGTCATCATTTTTTGTCATAGAAGTAGGACCCCACCACATCTATGATGATACCATGTTTTTTCACAATTATTGTCATAGAAGTGTCATAAGTATGACAGAAAAAATTTCGTTTAGCCCAAAATGTCATTGATGTGTCTCTTTTTGTAGTGTTAATCGGTTCCCATCAGTAAAGAGGTTGGTAAAACAAAGTAAACAAGAAATATCTAGGTTCACACCTCATGGCGGGGGGCTTGACCCTAGGTTCACCTTTTCGGACGCCACAAACTCCTCATCGGAGTCCAAATTGTCGGGCAGGTCCAGCTTGGGCTTGCACTGCTTCTTCTGGGCCCGAGGAGGTTGCTCCTTCTTGGCTTCCCCGGCCGCCACCCTCTTCTTGGAGTGGGAGGAGGCGCTCTCCTCCTTGTCTTCCTCCTCATCCCCGTCATGAGCAGATGGGGTAATAGTGTCTCTGGACTTGGTGTCCGGATAACCTATTCGGCGGAGGCCTTCCCGGGCCTCTGGTAAATCATTCTTCTTCGTCCTCTTCTTTTCAGGCGCCTTAGAAGGCGCCACGACCAACAGCTCCTCCAGTTGAGCCGATCAAGGCTCTTCGGGTAGTGGAGCCGGATTATTGATCTTCTCGGCCTTCTCGATCCAGCCCTATAAAGGCCACAAGATGAGGCTAATACCAAATTTTGTGGAGTATGACCACCCGAATATATATCGGGCAAGAGGTCAATTACCTTGTTCGAGGGATTTGCAGAGTCGAGGCCGATGTCTTCATTCTCGGCCGGCTAGTCCTCCTGGGACTTGAACAACTGACCCCACACCTTGTCGTGGGTTGTGCCGAAGAGGTACTGCGCTGTGGCCGGGTCGTCAGACTTGTAAGCCCACATCGGGCTAGCCCTTAGCTGGCAAGGAAGGAGCCGACGTCTGAGCATTATCTGGACCACATTGGTTATCTTGGCGCCGGTCTCCATCACGCAGACGACGCACTTCTGCAACATCTTCTCCTCACCGGTGGACCCCCAGTTAGGACATTTTTGGCCCACGAGGTCAGTCTCGCTGGGGGCCAGATCTGAATTCGAGAGCAGTCATCCAGGCCGCATCTCTTGGTTCTGTAAAGTAGAACCACTCCTTCTACCGCACCCTGACGATGTCAATAAACCACCCCTCCGGCCATTGGACTCGGGTCAGCTTGCTGATCATTGCTTCACCGTAGTCCACCTGGATGCCGCTGACCACCTTCGGCTTGACATTGAACATGTTCGGCCACAGGCCAAAGTGTGGCTGAACTTGTCCGCAAATAATGATGAAGGCCGAAATGTGGAGGAGGGAGTTGGGGGCTAGATCATGAAAATCTAGCCCGTAAAAGAACATCAATCCCCTCACAAAGGGGTGCAGAGGAAATCCTAGCCCCTGAATAAAGTGGGGAAGGAATACTACCCTCTCATCCGGCTTGGGCGTGGGGATGATCTTGCCCTCTTCGGGGGCTTGATGGGCCATGTCGACCGATAAGTAGCCAGCCCGTTTCTACTCCTCGATGTCGTTGTTGGTGACGATGGAGGTGTCCCACTTGCCATTTGCGCTAGATCCGGCCATGGACGAGGCTTGGGAAGTGCTGGAAGGGATTCTCCGTGAAGGGACAAGGCATGGCGCTGGAGCTCTGGAGATTGGAAAGGCAACAGCGGGAGGTGCAAGAAGGCGTAAGCCGATGACTACAACCGTTCCCCTATTTTATAAGCCAACGAAGAGCCAAGGGTTCCCCTTTTCATGCCACAGGCCTCTCCACTTCCCGATATGCTCGTGACGTTATGCGCGAGTGGGGGAATTGAAATCATTGATCACATCCCCTAAAAAACGGGACACGATCTCTGCCTTGATGAGACGTGCTAATGGGGGGCAGCCTCGAGCCGTGCATCAACAACTGCCAACCATTCGGTGTTATGACCTGCCATGACCCTCCGCTAAAAGTTGTCAGAAGTGTTCACTATTCACACTTGAGCACTTTGGCCTTCTAGGATAAGTAAAGTAAATGCTCCGGATTTCGAACACCACTCAACACTTAGCACGCATAGGACAAGATGAAGAACTCGCCTCGCAAGCCGAAGACCGTGAAATGTGTTGATGCCGGCCACAAGCCCTGGCATTGGAGGCTAGTTCGAGGGCTACTGAGCGAGTCCTGGATTAAGCGGTCCTCTGGCCGTCGGCCTACTTCATACGGGCCGGACTGATGGGTCACTGTTGGATTCAGGGCTCCGCAGACCCGAGAAAGGTTCAAACTCTGGGGCATATGCAAAGATCTCAACCTCTCCAGCCAACCAGTTCATCAGCCCCATGGCCTAGCTCGATGAACAATAAAGGAAAGGGACACAACAGTTTACCCAGGTTCGGGCCACCTTGCGGTGTAAGACCCTACTCCTACTTTGTGGTGGATTAGCCTCGCGAGGGGCTGAGGATGAACTAGTACAAGGGAAGAATAACCTTACGAGGTCTATTCAAGTGTGGGTGTGAGCTAGTGAGGTCTCTCTTCGGTCTCCCCTTCCTACGGTGGTGGCTATATTTATAGTGGCTTTGGTCATCTTCCTCCAAGTGAAGGCAGGAAGGGATCCCACAGTGGCCAATTTCGAAGGGGGACAAGAAGTACACCCCATCCTGATGAAAGGTGGTCTTCGCCTGCAAAGCTTCTGGTCATGACGCCATGGTGGGCTCGTTGATGACATCCATCCTGCCATCCTGGCGGTCTTGGTCTCATTGCACCGGAATGGAAACCTTTGGCTGATTCCTCGGGACCCCGCACCTGCGCTTGTGTCCTTAGCACCAAAGAGGAAACCTACTGCTCTGCGCCCGCTGGCGCCCGCCTGGCCTTGGTCATCATGGCTGGTGTCACCTCATCCTCATTAGATGGGCGCCTGCATAGGAATCTCCACTCCTCGGGAGCCAGCCTAGGGAGGGCGCTCCCTCCGGAGGTCTTGGCGGCGTCTGCCTCGCGAGGCTCGTCCCCTTGCAAGGGTCTTGTCTTGAAGGTGCTGAAGATGGGCCGTACCAAGCCGTCTATGGAGCCACGCCGTGGGACGCAGGCAGGCTAGTTTTGGTACCATGGTTCCCAAAACACATACAGTAGCCCCTGGGCCCAAGGCGCGCTCAGACTTGGCTTTGAAGCGAAGCCAAAGGGCAAGGGCAAAGCATCGCGGGCACCAATCGCTTGCGGACCGAGCCGACGCGTGGCGGTTGATGGGACGTGGGCATCTCCACTTGCCCATGCTACCTCGGCAACTGCCCGACTTGACAATTGCCTGGCGTATGTAGCCCAACCACTATTGCTCGCCGCGCTCACCTTCTACTCCCTTACCTCTCCGCAGTCCTGGATCTTCCTCACCACGTTCCCCACAGCGCCAATCCATTCCGCCGCCATGGCTCCCAGATGAAGAAAAGGAAGGCCTGCCTGAGTGCGGAGCCCTCGCCAGGACCGGAACCAGCGCTGGACCGGTCCACGGTGATCAACCAAGAGGGCTTGAACAAGGTCCGGCAAGCCCTCGCTGCAGATTCCAACGAGTTGAAGACGATGACGGTCTGCCTTGCCTCCCAGTTCTTAGCAGACATGGAGGCCACCGAGATCCCCCTTCATCTCCATGCTCTCATCGCTGGCCTGCTCCTCCTTTTTCAGATTTCTTGAACGTCATGCTCTCGCACTACCAGATCCACGTGCTGCATATGGACACTGGATCCATCGTCCTCCTCTCTACTTTCGCCTTCTTGTACGAGGCCTTCATGGGCATTGCCTCGTCCGTGGCCTTGCTTCGCCATTTCTTCTCGCTCCACTTGGTCGGTGGTGGACATCGCTTGGGATGCGTGTCGCGCCAGATGGTGGAGGCTCCGGTTGGCTCCGGCATCGACATCACGCTCCGCCCGGAGGCGAGGGGTTCCGGAAGCAGTGAGTGTATGTTGACGCCACCATGCCTAGCCCGGCTCATCCTTACATTGGCACCGGCGGAGCCGAGCTCCGGCTGGGGACACACGGAGCTCATTGGCCGACGGCTTCCACGTATCTTGTCCAGGCTGGGCAAGCTGAAGGAGGCAGGAGTGACGGCGGCGGTGGTGGTGAGAGAGTTCATCCGTCGGCACATTGCCCCGCTCCAGCGTTATTCCCGCCCATTGTGGGCCTTCATAGGCCCCGACGACCCTATGAGGCTCCAAGTGCCTTCGCTCCCCTCCAAGACGCCGTGCATAGTGCTCCAGCTCCTGACGGGTGACCCGCGCCTGTTGTGCTTCCTCCCGAGGAGTGCCCCTTGTACAACTTCTCGAACTAGAAGGGCTTTGTCGAGAAGATGCCGCGCTTCAACAAGTGAGGGATGCTCTCCGAGGGCCACAACGGGCATCGCGAGAACCCCATATTGGTGGCTCTCGTGCTTGTTGGTCCTATGGCACACGCTCCAGAGGTGGCCTCGAGGGAGCAAGCAGCGCCGAGCGCTCCTAGGGTGGCCGCTGGAGGGCAGGCGCCACCGCTAGCTCCTGAGGCGACGGTCCACACCTCCGCAAGCGGTATGGGAGGAGCCCCGTCCGTGGATGCAGCTGCTGCCCCTGCCGCGAGGGACTGCGCGCCAGCCTGCAGCGCGCCCCTTCCATACCTCGGGGTGTTCCGCAAGAGGAAAGGGCTCCGGAGCCAGTGGGCCCCCACCCCATGAGCCCTGAAAAAGAGGAAGTGGATAGCCGTGGATGAGTAAGTACCTTGCCCTCCTAGACTTTTGCATACCGCGTCCTTGTCTGAATTTACCCCCTCAGGACCCCTTCCATCGCGGTGGTGAGCCCGCTTGGGGCGCGGCCTCCGGAGGCCTCTGGTTTGGCTGCGACCCCGGACCTCCCGAGCCAGGCAACGACGCGCAAGGTGGTGCCGGCTCATGAGTCGAGGCCGCTGCTAGAGGGCCGCGGGCCTGCACTCCCGATGATCTTCTTCCAGAACGGCCTCTGGGGCACGGAGGCTGTGCTTGGGGCTCCTCCACCGGTTCTTGCCGGTGGTTGAGCGACCCGTGAGATGGCTCCATCTTCAAGCGGCAGGGCTGGATCACGTCGTTCCCCTTCTGCGGACCGGGAAGTGATGGAAGGAGCTCCAACCACAACCCTTCGGCAGACCAGGGCGTGGAGGAAGGGCCCGACTGAATATTGGAGCTCGCATGCGGGCGCAGTGCCATCCGTCACGACCTTCTTTGGTAAGCGACGAACGTGCTAAGCCAACTCGGGGCAGAGCTTACCGACGTCGACACGCGCCTCGAGGCAGAAGGCCTCAACCTGGCACGCGAATGGCGTCAACTGAAAGGCGCCATCAACCTTGGGCACTTGCAGCATGAGTGCACCCATGCGAAGGCCGGGTAGTCCTTCGTAGCTTCTCGGGAGTGTGCCCACACCCTGGAGGAGGCTCGGGCCATGGATCATCATCGTGAAGTGGCCAAGGAGCGCGAGAGGGAGCTTTGAGCCTTGAATGCCGCCCTTGAGCGGCAAGTTCAGGAGCGTACTGCCACCCTTGCGGCGCCGCCAGGCGGGCCCCCTATAGACGAGATGGGAGCCCGGGCACGCGAGGACACTACTAGGGAAATGCTTATACACGGGAGCTCACTAGTAGCGCTTTTTAGAAGCAAGCGCTACTACTAATCACTTAGCAGTAGCGCCGTGGATGCAAAACACGCTACTATTATAATTGCCAGACCGTTGCAGGCAGGCTAGGTATACTAGTAGCGCTTATACATAAAAGCGCTACTGCTAATTACCTTAGTAGTAGCGTTGTTTGCCTTCCAGTGCTACTACTACGTGTACCTTATCCACCCGCGCGCGTCCCTGTCTCTCCACTCGCATTCTCACTCGCGCAAACTGTCGCGCGCCATCGCCCACCTCCCTCCCTCTCCGCCCTTCTCCTCCCCATCCTCCTCCTCCCTCCGGCGCCCCCCTCCTCGTCTCTTCTCCTCCTCCTCCCTCTGGCGCCCCCTCCTCCTCCCTCCTCCTCCCTCCCCCACCTTCCTGCCTCCTCCCTCCTTCCTCCCTCCTCATTC
>NC_041380.1:219298355-219335495 GCF_002162155.2 Triticum dicoccoides
CCCTCCTTCCTACCCCTCCTTCCTCCCACCCCTGTCTCTGTTCTTGTAGAATGTAGGTAATTTAAATGTAGATTTTAGAATGTAAACATTGGAGAATGTAGGTTTTTTAATAGAATATTTTTAGACGATTTTAGGTGTTTTGAATAGAATAGGAAATTTTTGGTCTTTTGATTAGAAATTTTAGTAATGGAAATTTTTAGTTGGTAGAATTTTAAATGGTTGGATGGTTATATTGATGGATATGTAGATAGATGGATGGATAGTTGTTAGGGCTATAACTACGGTAGAGATAGGTAGAATGTAGGTGCTTAATATAACTAGTTTATTTATACTAAGTGCTTAATATAACTAGTGTTGGGGATATAGCTATTGGGTCGGGTCATGCCAATGGCGGTTCATGAAAACAAGGCCCATGAAGAGGCTGAAGATAGCAGTTCATGAAGGAGG
Organism: Triticum dicoccoides; assembly: GCF_002162155.2. Classification (NCBI taxonomy): domain Eukaryota; kingdom Viridiplantae; phylum Streptophyta; class Magnoliopsida; order Poales; family Poaceae; genus Triticum; species Triticum dicoccoides. The sequence continues at coordinate 219,298,803 of NC_041380.1, forward strand.
CTTACTAAAGGCCCGAAACCCAAAGGCGACTTAAAGCCCACATGTGTAAACCGCCATATTGTATGAATTGTATTGTAAGGCATGCGTAGTTAGTCACCGGGCTGGACATGTTGTGTATAAGCCAGCTGGGATTCTGTGAGCCGCTAGGCGTCAACCTGTGTATATCAAGGGACGACCCGACGGCGGTTTAGGGTAAGAAACAATAAATCAAAAGCTAGGTCAAGTGTATTCGCTCCCTGGTAATCGAAACCCAATAATACCACCTCAAACTGGATTAGGCTTTTACCTTCACCGCAAGGGGCCGAACTAGTATAAACTCCATGTGTCCTTTATCCCGTTTAACCCCTTTAAGATAACCTAGTTGTGATGGCTCCTCGACTAAGTCCTTTCGCTGGGACATCTTCCATGACAATTCCACGATAGTTGGCGCCCACCGTGGGGCCAGCGGATGGTGGTTTCGAGTTCTTGAAGGGCAACTTTGAAGGGATCAAGGGATACACTATGGGCTGGATGACCAAGAGTCGTCGCGGATAGCTCTACATCGATGATGCAAGCTGGGGCCCTGAGGCCGGCTCAATCGGGTACGGGTACCGGGTCCCCTTCGACCGAATCCATGTCTTCTTTGGCAAGATTAGCGAACTGGGCCCTAGGCCGGACAACTGCACCGACATCATCAAGACGGCTCAGCATGCACGACCCGCCCAGGTTCAGCCCACCGTGAAATGTGCCTTTGTTGGGTTTATCCATCGGGCAGAATTTGAGGACGGATCGATGTCTGGTGGTGAGACGGCCATCTATTCTGATGGTGAGTCGTCCACGAGCGAGACCAATTCATTGTATCAACTACAAGACGGCCGACTTGGGGGCTATTCCAATGGTGATAGTATTCCAGATTCCTATGAGCCGCCGAATAGGGTCACGATCTTCATGGATGGTACACAGCCGACTCTCGGCTCGACAACCGACGCGGCTATGACTTCCGGTTCAACGGGTGCGGCGGCGGCTAGTGCTAGTGGTTCTGCACGCCCGCCGACTCAAGCTCTCAAAGAATTGTTGGAAGCTTTGGCGACCTTAATGGGTGTCGAGGTAACCCCGGAGAACCAGGAACAACACAAGGTGGATGTGGCTAAGCTGCGAGATAAGATAGCTCAGACCAAGGAAGAGTTGGCGGCTGAGAACGCTAGGATGGCTGCAGAGCGGGCTCTTTTGGATGCTCAGGCAGAGCGGATCCAAGTGGATTCCTTCCGGCTCATGTTGGATCAGAACGCTTCAAATGAGGTCATGAGAAGGAGGCACCGGAGTCATCTACCCCCGGGTTATGAGGCAAGGAACCTCTTCAATACACCAGGAGCAGGGACCAGTAACCCGCCGGTGGTAAACCAGACGGCTGAATCACCTGGGATGGGAACTCCGGTTCAGCCACGCACGGTCGGCTCTCCGCGTTTGAATAATACCCCGCCTCAACATGTTTTGACGCCACTGGGTCATTATTCTAAATCCTTGGATAATATGATTGTTGCGGCATCACGATTGGCAGCTCTACCAGTGGAAGGCAAGTCTCCAACAGCAATAGAGACACGACGGGTCAGGGAACTTCTTCAGACAGCCGTAGCTCAATAGGTGGCTTATTCTTATAGTCGCGAGTAGATTCACTCAACACACCGTCCGAGCCGGAGTTACAACAGGCATATTGACTAGCCGACGGTTTCAAGCAGTGAACAACGCCATAACCAGCCTCGTGGACATAAGCCGGCGCATGGTGGTGTTAATGCTCAAGCTTTAGTGGATCAGAGTAGAACGCGATGATTCTTGCTGCTCCCATCGATAAAGAGCTTTTGTTGTTATACGTGGCTGCCAATAGCCGAGCTATCACTGTCGCCATTCTGGTGGAAAGGAAAGAATCTGGCAAGGAGCATCCGGCTCAGCGGCTGGTTTAATACATAAGTGAAGTGCTTATTGTATCCAAGCAGAGGTATCCACATGGGAAAAAGCATATATGGGGTGTTCATGGCTAGCCGAAAACTCAAGCAGTATTTTCTGGGTTATCCCATCACTGTGGTTAGTTCTGCTCCTTTAGGGCATGTCATTCAAAATAGAGAAGCCACAGGTCAGATAGCCAAGTGGGCCATTGAGCTTGGACCTCATGGTTTGAAGTATCTGCCTCGCACAACCATCAAGTCTCAAGCACTAGTGGACTTCATATGCCTGAGGAGAATCCGGATAACACATATTGGACTATTCATTTTGATGGATCCACGCAGTTGGAGGGCTCGGGGGCTAGAGTTGTCTTGACTTCCCCACGAGGTGATAAATTTTCCTATGTTCTCTGGTTGATGTTCCCTTGCACTAATAATGCTGCTGAGTATGAGGCCTTGCTCCATGGTCTTCGGATTACTAAGGAGATGAACTTAAGCCGGGTGAGGTGTTTTGGTGATTCAGATCTGGTAGCTCAGCAAGTTTCTGCCACTTGGGATTCCAAGGATCCACTCATGGCGGCTTACCGACGAGAGGTTGATGCTATCACGGGCCATTTCAAAGGTTATCATGTTTAACATGTTGATCGCAGGAAAAATGAGGCGGCTGATGCTTTGAGCGAGTTAGGGTCCTAGTGTAAGCCGGTTCCACCTAACACTTTCCTGGATATTCTGCATAACCCTTCGGTCAAATTTCCTACAGAGGAAGATCTAGCTATTCCTGACCCGGAAGCACGGTTGGTGGCAGCTCTTCATGTTATCCCTGATTGGAAAGTTCCATATTTGGCTTATATGACCCGGGGTGAGTTACCTGAGGATGAAACTTTGGCTAGGAAGATAACCTGATGGTCTAAATCAATTACTATTGTCAATGGGAAGTTGCATCATCGCAGTGTCACAGGGGCGTTTCAACGTTGTGTTTCTCCTGAGGAAGGTTGTGAGATTCTATGAGATATTCATGAAAGAGATTGTGGTCCTCATGCTGGCTCTAAGTCTCTTGTAGCCAAGGACTTCCGTCATGGGTTTTATTGGCTGACGGCTCATGCTGATGCAGAAGATTTCATGAGTAAATGTGATGGTTGTTAGAAATTTTCACGACGAGCTCATGTGCCAGCTCAAGAATTGAGGATGATTCCAATTGCTTTGCTATTTGCAGTATGGGGGCTTGATATGGTTGGGCCTTTCAAAATTTCCTAAGATAAAATGACCCACCTTCTGGTGGCAGTTGACAAATTTACAAAGTGGGTTGAAGCAGAGCCGGTTAGTAAGTGTGACGCAGCGACGACGGTCCAATTCATCAAAAAGGTGATTTTCCGGTTTGGCTTTCCCAACAGCATTATAACTGACAATGGCACTAATCTGTCTAAGGGTGCTATGAAAGAGTTTTGTCAAAGAGAGCATATTCGACTTGATGTATCATTAGTGGCTCACCCCCAATCTAATGGTCAAGCTGAGCGAGCCAATCAAGAGATTTTGAAAGGTATCTAGCCCCGGCTTATGGTTCCTTTGCAGAGGACGCCAGGTTGTTGGGTGGAAGAGTTGCTCTTAGTGTTATGGAGTATGAATACTACACCCAACAGATCTACAGGTTACACACCTTTCTTCATGGTTTACGGAGCAGAAGCGGTTCTCCCTAGTGACATCCGTCATGACTCACCCCGTGTGGCGGCTTATGTTGAACCTAATAATGAAAAAGCACGTCAGGATGTGCTTGACATGTTAGATGAGGAGCATGACCTTGCGGTGGCTCGCTCAGCAATTTACCAGTAGGATTTGCGCCATTATCACAGCCACCAGGTTAAAACCAGAACCTTTCAAGAAGGTGACTTGGTGCTCCAGCTTATCTAGGATCAGACTGATATGCACAAACTATCCCCACCTTGGGAAGGGCCTTTTGTGGTCAACAAAAATCTGAACAATGGGTCATACTACCTTATCGCTGTTCGAGACCACATGGACTCACACACATCGGAGGAGGAGACCCGCCGGCCGTGGAATATTGCTCATCTTTGGCCTTACTACACCTGAGCCACTAGTTCTTGTGATGTACATATTTTGACAATGTATATATTATGATGAATATAATAAAGCTGGCATCCCTGATAATTCAGAGCCTCTATTGTTTCATTTCTAAGACAGAGTAGTTTATAATATTATCATAAGAGCACAGCTCTGGTTACTATGGTAACCCGGCTATCAAGCCTATATGATGAACTTACAAGAGCACAGCTCTGGTTACTTCGGTAATCCGGCTATCAAGCCAAATATTATTATAAGAGCACAGCTCTAGTTACTACGGTAACCCGGCTATCAAGCCAATATGGTACACTTATAAGAGCACATCTCTGGTTACTTCGGTAATCCGGCTATCAAGCCAATATTATCATAAGAGCACTGCTCTGGTTACTCTGGTAACCCGGCTATCAAGCCAATATTATAAATTCAAAAGAGCACAACTCTAGTTACTTTTGGTAATTTGGTTATCAAGCCAATATGATAATTTCATAAGAGCACATCTCTGATTACTTTGGTAATCCAGCTATCAAGCCAATATGATAATTTCATAAGAGCACAGCTCTGATTACCTTGGTAATCCAGCTATCAAGCCAATATGACAATTTCAGAAGAGCATAGCTCTGATTACCTTCATGGTCCGGCTATCAAGCCAACTAATTATACATATGAGCATAGCTCTGATGACTTTAGTAATCTGGCTATCAAGCCAATCTTATAACTTCTTATGAGCACAACCCTAACCTGTTTGGAGGCGTGATGCCCGGTCAAAGGGGCCAAAGAGAGTCTATTGCATAAGCACAGCTCAAACATAGGTATCCTACTTTGCCGGTTCAAAATACATCCCTTGGGGGCTCCTCGATTCATAGAAACATAGTTTTCATAACCCCGGTTTGTTTTGAAATGACAGGGGTATGATGAGCTGGCAGGTTGACTAAAATGCTATGGAATAAGATGAAAATCTTTTTGACAAAAGGATAAAACATCAACAAAAGTCTAAAGGCAAGCACAAAACATGCACGATGGCATGGCAGATCAAGAGTTTGACTAGCCTATTACAAGGCATCTGATGGCCAACAAGGATAAGAGTTTTGATGTCAACACAACAAAGTATTATGCTTCATCAATCGACACACGGTTGTTGGCGGGTTGTAGCCTCCGGGTCATCTTGCGCCTCTTCTCCATCTTCAGCTCCTTGATTATCCGTCAGCTAGAAGTCAGGCGTAGCCTAGTTGATACCGGTCAATGGTCTAAACATAGCTTCATCATCAATAAGGTTTGCTGGATCAATGTCAGGGGCGAAGGTGTGCTTACGAATTGGCAGGATGAGATCGTTTGGCTCGTGAAGCGGCATGTTCACTTTCTTGTTTTCGACATCATAAGCCGCCTGGTATGAGGATAGGTTGGTTTCATCACCCAGTTTCCTTGCCAAAGGACGCATTGCCCTTGCTATTGCTACAAAGTCATCAACACTGAAGCCAGATCCGTCTTGTTTAATGCTAAGGCAACCGTTGGCCAAGTCCTCAGGATCAAGATCTACTTGCCATGCCTTTGCCCGGCTTAGGGAAGTCAAAGCGCCAACTCTAGTAGCTCCCCGTTTTAAGTCATCAATCCTTCGGGGCAGCACAGATAACTGCTCTAGTGTGTCTTTGAGGAGTGTCGAAGGAGTTTTCTTATGCAGTGTAGCAGCAATGGTTCGTTGGGCGCCGGTATATAACTGTTCTACAAGAGTGTAGATAGCTTTAAGACGGATGCGCATATCTGAGCCCAACTTAGCGCTCCGGGAACCTATATCAGTAAGGGTATGGGTAAGCAGACAGTCATTTAAGATATGATTATTAAGTCACAAGGGAGACATGTTCTTATCGAAGATGGCTATTGACATGATATTGATCTGTTGTTTTAAGCCAGATAACTCCTCGGTCACCGGTTTAAGCATAGCTTCAGCCTGCTCTGCTCTCTTCAATAGAGCTGCTTTTTCAGTTTCCCAGCCATCTTTCTCAGTGTTGATGTTTTGCTTGAGCTGTTCAATGCTCTCTAAAGCAGTCTTCAATTCTGATTTGGCCTTGGATGTTTCAGATTGCTGAGTCTTTATATTGGCCTTCAGATCATTAAGCTGTGAGTCCTTCTCAGAAAGTTCAGCATGTGGTATAAGCAAGGACAGATACTATGAGTATGATTATTATTGAAGTCCCAAAGCACAATACATGTATTTTCCTTGGCACTTGGCGGCTAATGTATATTGCTCTTAAAGGAAATTTTCTAAAGTCCCAAGCACAAAACAAGTATTATACTTGGCACTTGGGGGCTAATGCATATTGCTCTTTCTTCAAGGCAAGATTATTTGCTGACCCAGACAACTGGTATAACCCGGTCTATGAAGGTTATGAATTGGGTTATCGACTTCATATAAGGTGATTAGTCTCGACTTAACATACTTGTTAAGCCGACCCTTGGGGGCTACGAATGCAAAGTTGCTTTTTGTTACTTAAAGTCTCGACTTAACATCCTTGATAAGCCGACCCTTCGGGGCTACGGATGCAAAGTTCATTTTTACTATTTAAAGTCCCGGCTTAGCATGGTGACTTAAGCCAGCCCTTGGGGTTGAGGGTGTCCTGGATTAAGGGGTCCTCGGGCGTTCGGCCTGTTAGCCATGGGCTGGACTGATGGGCTGTGAAGATACGAAGACCGAAGACTGCACCCGTGTCCAGATAGGACTCTCCTTGGCGTGGAAGGCAAGCTTGGTGACTAAATATGTAGATTCCTTTCTTTTTAACCGACCTTGTGTAACCCTAGATCCTCCCGTTGTCTATATAAACCGGAGGACTTAGTCCGAAGGACATATACATTATCATAACCATACAAGCTAGGCCTCTAGGATTTAGCCATTATGATCTCGTGGTAGATCAACTCTGGTAATACTCATATTCATCAAGATCAATCAAGCAGGACGTAGGGTATTACCTCCATAGAGAGGGCCTGAACCTGGGTAAAACATTGTGTCCCCTGTCTCCTGTTACCATCGACCTTAGACACACAGATCGGGACCCCCTACCCGAGATCCGCCGGTTTTGACACCGACATTGGTGCTTTCATTGAGAGTTCCACTGTGCCATCATTGAAAGGGTTAATGGCTCAACTTATCGTCAGGGAAAATATCACCTCCGGAGGAGCTCTGTCCTCCGGCCAAACACTTCAGCTGGGCGGTTTTATCAAGACCGCCAGTTCATCCCTTGAGCCGACGATGATGACCTCTCGAGTCATCGAAAATCGCCTCTGTGTTGATTCTTAATACGCGAAACGGATGGATCCGATGGAGTTATCATCTTTAAACGAACTCCTAGATCGCATTGTCGCCTTGGGGGTCACTACAGACTACGACCGGATTGGCTTAAACCTGACCAAAGAGAAATCAAATCTCCACCGACCACCCACCAGATAGCGGTAGTTGAGGAGCAAGATAACTCTTCCTCTATATTGAGGACGAACTATGTTCGGATCTCCGACCTCGAGAAGCCGGACACCTACCGGCAGAAAGACACGTCTTGTCCTCCGAACATAGAATCGGACGATAAGCTTCAAAAGTCAGTTGATATCCCGGAGCTCAAACCACTAACTCCAGAAGATCTTCGGACTCCAGACCAAAAATTGGGTCTGGGTTCGTATTTAATTCCACCCACCCACCCAGACATAAGCGCTCTCGTGAGCACCCAGCAGCAATCTCAGGAAACGGTCCACCACTTTTGGGCCAGATCCCTCCTTGTCAAAAGCAAGATCAAAGATTGTCGTGATGAAGATGCGATCTTAGCGTTTCACAACAATTGCATGGACGAGGGAATCGTCAACACCATCAACCGCCGTCACATATTACACTTTGCTGACTAGGCAACTATCATACAGAAATACAGCGCAATGGAAAGCTCCTGGAAAACTCAGGCAGCACAGTGGGGACCAGCAGTCCCCACTCAACCCCTTACTCTGACGAAAAGGGCGCACCCTCATGGCATGGGGGACAAATGGTAAAGAAACATAAGCCCGTTATGGGGCGCGGAACCGTTCTGGAAGTCTGGCTCGACGGGTCATGCAAAATACACACAACACCGGATAGCATACCAACCCAAAACCTTAGAGCATGTTGGAAACTCCGGCAGGTGGCCAAGAGCGGTGAAGATATCCTCACGAGGAATACCCCAGAGCAACACCCCATTGAAGACGACGGCCTCAAAGTATTAACGGTCTTCGAGACATTCGCCTCAAACAATAGGTGTAAAAGGGCACTCCGTGAACTTGCCGAAGTCTGCCAGATTGCAATAATAAACCCTTGGAATGACACGGCGATAACCTTTAATGCTGGCAACGAGCCAAAAAACAGGACAGTTCGAGCACCAGTCGCCTTGGTCCTCAGCCCAATTTTGGATGGCATTCAGCTCACCAAGGTTATCATGGGCGGCGGCAGCGGACTAAACCTCATCTATGAGGATACAATACAAAAAATGGAAATAGACAGGAGCCGCATCGAGCAAAGCAACACGACCTTCCGAGGAATCATTCCCAGTCGGGAGGCACGGTGTGCGGGAAAAATCACACTCGACGTGGTATTCGGCACACCGGAGAACTATCGGTCTGAAGGAATAACCTTCCAAGTGGCCCCTTTCAACAACGGATATCACGCCCTCTTGGGGCGAGATGCATTTACGCGCTTCCAAGCGGTACCCCATTATGGATACATGAAGCTTAAGATGCCTGGGCCCAATGGTATAATCACTCTAGCTAGTGATCCGGACATAGCACTCTGCGCCGAGAATAAAACCGCATCCCTGGCCCTCGAGGCATTATCTGAAGCACTCGCGGCCGAAGAATTAACCGCGCTGCGCTCCACGGTGGACAGGGATGATGTGGTCTTAGACAAACGACACAAATCCACCTCCTTCAAACCGGCAGAAGAAATAGTCAAATTCCAAGTCCATCCAACGGACCCCAAGAAGACAGCATCCATTGGAGCACAACTAGACCCAACAGTTGACGCCGTGCTACGAGAGTTCCTGCGCGAGAATTGGGATATATTCGCCTGGCACCCTTCTGATATGCCAGGAATCACACGTGAGTTGGCCGAACATAGCCTCAATATATTGAAGGGATCTAAACCGGTCAAGCAAATACCGCGGCGCTTTTCCGAACCCAAACGTCAAGCTATGGGGGGAGCTAGCCAAGCTAATTGAGGCAGGGTTCATTAGAGAAATAAAGCATCCGGACTGGCTGGCAAACCTGGTGATGGTTCCAAAGAAGGACAAGTCCTAGCGCCTGTGCGTCGATTTCAAAGACCTCAACAAGGTTGCCGATATGTATAGCAACATGGGTTCGCTGACGTTTGGTGCAGCCAGGATTGGGTTGCTCGCTAGAATGTTTTTTATTTCTTCCAGTCCGGTTGTTGCCGTGTCCGTCCACTCGAAGTGATTGGTTCGCCGTAGAAGATGATAGAGTGGCAGTGCCTTTTCTCCCAATCTGGAGATAAAGCGGCTTAGAGCTGCCACACAACCCGCGAGTTTTTGGACTTGTTTAAGGTCTGTTGGCGTAGCCAATTGTGACAAAGCTCGGATTTTGGATGGATTTGCTTCTATTCCTCTATTGGAAACGATGAAGCCCAGCAGCTTTCCTGCAGGGACGCCAAAAACACACTTTTCCGGATTGAGCTTAATGTCATATGCGCGGAGGTTGTCAAATGTGAGGCATAGGTCGTCTATTAGTGTTTCGACATGCCTTGTCTTGATTAAGACGTCGTCCACATAGCCTTCAACTGTCTTTCCAATCTGTTTCTGTAGGCATGTTTGGATCATGCGTTGATAAGTGGCGCCGGCGTTCTTGAGTCCGAAGGGCATGGTGTTAAAGCAGAATGGCCCATATGGGGTGATGAACTGCGATGCCAAGGGCCGGATTGCCAAATGGGCCATCGAGCTTCTCCCATTTGACATTACATATAAACCACGTCGAGCTATTAAATCCCAAGTACTGGCTGACTTCGTCACTGAATGGACAGAGGCCGAACTCCCTAAAGAGTATGGCACATATTCCAATTGGGTTATGTATTTCGATGGCTCCCAAATGCTGGCAGGGCTAGGAGCGGTTGTCATTTTAACATCCCCTACTGGAGACGTTGTTCAGTATGTACTCCAAATACTATACACAGACTCCAATAAGGCAGCCGAATATGACGCCTTATTGCATGGTCTCCGGATGGCTATCTCCATCGGCATACATCGTCTGGAAGTGCGCGGGGACTCAAACCTCGCAATATCTCAAATAAATGGAGACTTTGATGCCAAAGACCCAAAGATGGCATCTTATCGTAATGCCATCCTAAAAATGTTGGCTCGGTTCGAGGGACTCGAGTTCCATCATGTGGCTCGAGAAAGTAATCAAGCGGCGGACGTTCTTGCTCGCATAGGCGCTAAGTGCAACCCCGTCCCACCTAACATTTTTCTGGAAAGGCTTTTTAAGCCATCTGTGGTGTGGCAGGGGGAGGGCGGCAACACTAGTCTGGATCCGAACACAACCCCAGATTCCAAACACACCGATACCGTTGGAGGTTGAACCACCGAAATAACACCGTCGGCCCATCACATTATGGCAGTCATTGCCCAATGGACCGAACTCTTCTTGGCCTACCTTAATAAGAAGGAGCTTCCCGAGGATCAGAATGAGGCCCGCTGCATTGTCCGACATTCGAAGGCCTACAAGGTTCATGACGGAGAGCTTTATAAGAAAAGCGCTACCGGAGTTCTTCAAAGATGTATCTCCGAGGAAGAGGGGCGGCAGCTCTTGGCTGAAATTCACGCCGGACTTGGTGGTCACCACGCCGCAGCTCGGGCCCTCGTTAGCAAGGCCTTCCATACTGGGTTTTATTGTCTGACGGCCTGAGCAGATGCACATGACCTTGTCCAACATTGCGTCGGATGCCAACTCTTCGCCAACCAAAGCCATATGCCCCCACTGCCTTACAAACAATCCCCATCACTTGGACTTTTGCTGTCTGGGGACTCGATATGGTCGGACCCCTTAAAGGAGGAAGCCATAAGAGAAAGTATCTGCTGGTCATGGTGGATAAATTCACTAAGTTGATAGAGGCCAAACCAGTCAAAACGGCCAAGGCGGGGCCGGTAATAGATTTCATATCCGGCGTGGTACACCGTTATGGTGTTCCCACGGCATCATCACCGATATTGGCTCTAATTTCACAGCCAATGAAGTGAAAACTTGGTGTGCTAATCTGGGCATTAAGCTCGATTACGCCTATGTCTATCACCCGCAGACAAACGGTCAAGTCGAATAGGCTAATGGTCTTATTATGAGCGGCATCAAACCTAGACTAGTGCGGTCTTTGAAAGAATCAGACAAGCACTGGGTGGAGGAACTTGACTCCGTACTCTGGGGGCTGCGGACCATTCCCAACCGCACTACAGGATATACACCTTTTTTCATGGTGTACGGTGCGGAAGCAGTGTTACCCTGCGACATTATTCATGACTCACCTCGAGTGCACATGTACGAAGAGAGAGAGAGAGAGAGGCAGAGCTTGATTGGCAGGACATCTTAGATGCCCTGGAGGAGGAGCGTGATGTCGCAAAAGCCCGTTCTGCATTTTATCAACAGCGGGCTCGCAGATATCAAAGCAGAGAAGTGTGGACCAAGACTTACAACATTGGTGAACTCGTTCTACGCCTGCCGGAGAAGAAAAAGGACAAACTCAAGCCCAAGTGGGAGGGTCCCTTCATCATTGACGAAGTTCTCACCGGAGGAGCGTACCGCATGTGTGATGCGTCACACAATCACTTGGAACCGAACCCCTAGAATGCAGCCAGACTCCGACGATTCTATGCCTAGCGCTGAACTCTTCCTCCTGTTATTAACGTATTTTCTCTCTCTTTTCATTTTGCTCTTTAGCCCTACGGCTTTAGTATGGCTAGACCGTGCTCCCCTGATGCGTAGATCTCCAAATATCGATGTCCATTATACCTGGGGGCTTCTTGTACAGAAGCTTGCTATTATTCTTCGAGCATCATGCTCACCACATATGCATTCTTCCCATATGTACCTTTTCTTCGCCATTATATGCATCGATATGACTTAAGTTTTGGCCAAGCTAGGTTGCCTGGCTCCTGTGCTTATGCCCTACATTCCCGTTAGTTCTGCTAGGGCATAAAGGGAGCACCTCTACGATTGTTACTACCGGGTCATCCGGATGTGTACCTCGGACTGGGTGAAGCCGAAAGCTAGCGTTCTTAAGGGAATATTCGGTCGGTGAATGTAAGACATTTCCACATTCACTCCATTGTGAAAACCCAGAAGTTACTTACTCTACGATTTTTTCAATCATAGTTCGGACATGCACATTAAACGCATGCACACCCAGGGAAAGGAACCCTTAACGGAACTATTCTCTCTGGAAGATGTTTCTTACATAATGTAATATAACATAACTAGCTCGATACACATTGTCTGTTCAAGCAACTATGACCCCTATGCTTGGTTCCCATGCATACCCCGGTATATTCTACTGCTAGGGTATTCGGAAACACTCCGTACCTTTGGGTCCAGAGGTTGAAGCAAAAAGGTCGGCCATGACAATTGTTTTTACAATCCAGCTAGAAGGAAAGTACATAGTCACTTAGGACTTAAAGACTTCCTCCTCTATACCGTCCAACAAGTGGTCTAACTTACAATCCTATTGGGAATATATCACGGCCACCTCTACTTGGTCATATACTAAACTAACGGGAATTTCTTCCCCATTTGATCCTAGCGGTCCGACCTGGGCCATGCGATTTGGATCTAGCTTGGTATACCGCGTTTTTACCATGGTCCAGGCCTCTCGCGCACCCTCTCGGCAGGCCGATATCTTCCATAGTCAGATACGCCGCCGCGCTCCCTTGAACAGCTCCACAAGCTTCTCCATACTCCCGGGAGGGGAGGCAGATGGCCATAAGGCCTTGGCTACACTCCGCATTGCATGCCGAGCTTGCTCATGTAACTGCGACAACCCTTGTAGAAGATCACTTGATGATCCGGACACCTCCTCTTTGGGACGGCCCGTCAACATACCTGCAATCACAGCTATATCAGCTAATTTTACCCCCAAACTGTTATAAGATAAATTTGGCTACATAATGAATATACTGCCTTGCAGCTTTTTGTTCTCCTTCATGGAGTCGGCTAGCTGGGCTCGCACATATTTCAGTTCTTCACCCAGTTTGGTGTTTGAATCTTGGAGTTTGTTTTTCTCCTCTCTGACTCGAGTCAGAACGCGCTCGTCTGTCGCATGTTGTCTCTTCGCCTCTTTTTCGCTCGTTTGAGCGGACTTCAGTTCCTCTCCCAGTTGGTCCAATGACCCTATTATGAGACAAGCAGCAGTTGTAATACAGCTGGCATATAATTTTTTGTTTCTCGATGGAGAGAAATATTACTAGAGGACGCCTTGTTGAACTTTTCCAGTTCAGCGGAAGCAGCAGTTAGCTGTGTCCGGCACTGCTCCAGCTCTTGGGCTAGCAGGTCGTTCTTCTTTGTAAGAGCCTGGTTATACAACGATCCTTAAAACATTTGTCCCAACTGCTTCAAGTCTCGCGGGCTACGGGCACATGGTTATCAAATTCGGACAAGGTAAACTTACCTGCACATCTTTCAAATGTTACTCGGTGGCTCTGTTAAGCCCATCTCGAGCAGCTCGGGCGTATGCATCAGCCGAGATGAAGGCACCGAATGCCTCTTTTGAGAAGTGGGGATTTCGTAAAATGGCCCTCCGGCGCCGGTGATTCATGGCGCTCTCCACTTCCGAATTGGTGACAGGCATATTTTCCGAACCCTCGGCAGAAGGACAGTCCGGCGCCACTCCCATATCGGGCCTCGTCTCTTTAGCTGGGACCGAATCTTGGTTATCAGGAGTACGACTGGTCGGGTCCTCGGACACAGTCCGTCGAAACATTTTCCCTTATACAAAATGAACATATGAGTCACAGTTGGACGCGACTGCTAAAAAGAGCATAGTTGCAAACCCATACCTCTTCAAGGAAGGTCCGACCATATATCTGTTTGCCTTCCTCTTCAAAGGCCTGCCCGACGCGGGAGGCGCTCTCTATGGAGATGCCCCCGGGGCAGCATGACACACCGAACGCCTCCCCTTCTGAGCACATGATAGTGCCATGAGTGAGGAAGAATGAGAAAACCCTCTCAGACAAAGTGTCTCCTGATTACTTACATGAGAAGCAGGGAGAACACCTGGGTAATAGGAGATGATGGGTACATCCATGCCGTCATAGCTCGTCTGATAGAAAACTCTATCTTTGAGCTCCATGAATATGTCCGGATCTTCCTCATATCCAAGGTCAAGATCCCGATTGTGATTCTCTGGCTGAGGGGCAGGGTCATGGATCCCCTTGACAGCCTTTCGCCATTCCTGTCATGAATGAATAAGATGCTGCCCTTCAAAAATAATTTAGGGAGAGGAGTCAAATAGTGGAGTTAGAGCTTACCCAGCTAGGAGAATTGTACATGGAAAACCCGTCTCGATTTTGGAGACGGGTGAACTGCTCATGCTCCCCTTTATACAGTTCGGCCAATATTTTGGCCAGAGCGGCGAGAGTCTCCGGGCCCTTCTGACCGCAGCGGGAGGCGTCGTTGGAGTGGTTGGACCCCCTGCGTTGTGGTGACTGCCATTACCTCGACTATTGACAATCCGGACTGGGCTAGCATCTTAATCTTACCCAGTAGCAGACTGATCTCTACGCTATCCTCTTCCCCGAGGCTCCAAGGACGCCAGCTATGGCGTTTCTTCAACGGAGCACTTGAAAATTCGGGGAGGTTCATCCGGACTGGGTTGAGAAGAGTGACGTCGTCAATATAAAACCATTCAGAGGTCCACTCTTCGGAGGCTTTCTTTGGCGTGCCGGATAGGTATCCGGTCTCAGCAATGCGCCATATTTCAGCCACGCCCACTTCAAATATCGATCCCTCGTGGTTGCGCAGGACAAGACAAAACAACCTTCCCCAGAGATCAAAATGGGCCTCACAACCTAGGAATAGTTCTCATGAAGCGACATAACCTGCAATGTGGAGGATGGAGGCTGGGGTAAAATTGTGTAGCTGGAGGCCATAATACTCCACAAGCCCTCGGAGGAATGGGTGAATTAGAAATCCCACGCCCCCAGCAGATAGGGGACGAAGCTCACTCGTTCCCCCGCAAATGGATTGGGTAAATCTTCCGCCTGGGTTTTTCTGTTGAAGGAAGCCAACCCTGCTCGAACTCGAATCAGATCCGCAGGGGGGAGAAATCCCTGCGTTTGCAACTTCGCTAATTGACTATGGGGCACAGAGAACCTCTCCCACTCACCTTTCTCTAGGTCGAAACGGGAAGAGGAGCTAGGAATGCTAGCCATGTTGGAATGGTCTTTCATGGCAATCTCTAAGGATTTTCTCCGCATCGTGCCGAATAGATCTGAGACCTAATCTCTTTAAATATACGCTCTTTCTTGCATGGCCGGGGTGTTATTTGCAAAAAATACCCTGACCGTCTGCATTCGCTCGACACGTGCAAGCTGAAGTCATCGATGCACAGAGGCCGAGGGGTGCGACATTGAATTGAAAGCCGAACACATAACTTGGAAGATGTCGGAGGCGGAACCCACCTTGCAATGCCGAAGACAATCTGCACGCTGAACACCTCGTCATTGAAGCCTAGTTCGGGGCTACTGAGGGAGTCCTGGATTAAGGGGTCCTCGGGCGTCCGGCCTGTTAGCCATGGGCCGGAATGATGGGCTGTGATGATACGAAGACCGAAGACTGCACCCGTGTCCGGATAGGACTCTCCTTGGCATGGAAGGCAAGCTTGGCGACTAAATATGTAGATTCCTTTCTTTTTAATCGACCTTGTGTAACCCTATATCCTCCCGGTGTCTATATAATCTGGAGGACAGATACATTATCATAACCATACAAGCCAGGCCTCTAGGGTTTAGCCATTACGATCTCCTGGTAGATCAACTTTGGTAATACTCATATTCATCAAGATCAATCAAGCAGGACGTAGGTTATTACCTCCATAGAGAGGGCCCAAACCTGGGTAAAGCATTGTGTCCCCTGTCTCCTGTTACCATCGACCTTAAACGCACAGTTTGGGACCCCCTACCCGAGATCCGCTGGTTTTGACACCGACAGGGGTTACTAGTGGTGATTCTTTATGGCAACTAGAAAGTCTACAGCATATTCAAATTCTATCATATCCTATAGACTTGGAGGCTAATAGATAGATAGGTATGAAAGAGAATGGTTATTAAATTACCTTATAGCATTCCTTTATCAAGTTGACCAAGCCGGCTTCAAGTCATGACTGGTGTACAGACTATTCAGGTAACTAGAGTGGATGTGTTGGGCGCTGAAATGGGCGTAGCTCTCCAAATCCACCTTCCACTTGCCTTTATCTTCAGCAGAAATTTCTACCTTTGCGCTATGCTTAGATAAGGCAGTAGGTTGACCCGGGACTGTGGATCCAAACCCAGTGACAACAACCTCATCAGTCTTCTCTTCAGCAGTTTTAATTGGGCTTGGCTGCTTAGGAATCGCTGGTTCAATGTCCATATGATCTATGGATGTTTCATGATCTTGTGGTGGCGGATCATCAAGGGTGGCCTCAGCAATTGGGTTAGAAGGTTCTGACTGTTGCTTTTCCGGTTCAGACGGATTGGAGTCATCGACCGGCTTAATCAGCTTCGCCTTCTTGCTGGGTTTGGCCTAGCCTCTGAAAATAAGAAGCATAGAGAGGTCAGTATAATGATCAGGCATAAGGTTTGAATGATTGAATATATTCCCACCAGGTACAGTCTTGAAAGTTGGTATTTGAGTTCCCATTGACTCGCCAGAGGAATAATGAGAAGTCCACTAATAGTTGGAATCAGATGGGTTAAGAGGATGTCGGAAATGACCCGCCTTGGGATAAAGTATGTCGGAAATGTGTAAAACCTCTGGGCGGTGTTTGCGAACCGGTGTGTTTGGTAAGCCGGAAGAAGTAATCACGCCACCACTATACCGGGTGGTGCGGCGAGCTTCATGTTGCTGTTTCTTCAAAAGAAAGTTGGGATCCAAGTGAGCTAAAGGGTGAGAAAAGGTTACTTTCTGGCTGGCTTGTTGGGTTCTCTGTGTTGGCAAGGGCTTTAAGCTGGAGGAAAGAGTAATTACCTCTGCGTCATCTACACGGCTGGCTTCCGCGTCATCCTGATAACAGTCATTGTCAATAAGATGTACAAAAACAAGCCAAGGGAATCAAATTCTACCTCTGACTCATCATCGTCATCTTTGTCATCCAAATCAAGTAACTCAATAGTCTTGGATTTCCTCTTAGCAGGTTTCTCGATGGCTTTAGTTTTTGTCCGAGGCTTCTTTGGTTTCGTTGGTAATTTCTTGGCCCAGAATGCTGAGTCGGCCTGTAAACAATAAATAAGTACAAGCAAGCAACAAAGATGGGAGTATAAGTAAAGCATGAGCTAGGTTCAAAGCTTACAGCTGGCGGCTCATTCAATGTGCAGAAAGGGCTCAATCCAAATTGGTTGCAGTCTTCCAAGCTCTCGTTCAGCAGAGTCTTGGTCATGTTGGTGATGCCTTCCTCAGTTATTTCAGTGTTGCAGTGGTGTTGAGGGTATGTTAACTTTCCTATGCATTCACACATTAAACTGGGCTGGATGCTCGGTGGCAAGACTCTCCAGGTGACCTAGCAGCGTACTAGATCAATTCCAACTGAAGCAAAGCAGAGCTAGGAGGGCCTTGTGGAGGCCACAACCGCAGCCGGAAAGGAACAGCCGCAGCAGGAGAACGCACCCGGTGCAGGAGAGGCCTCTTCAGGCGACCAAGCACTTGGAGCTCCGTCGTCTCAAGAGACGCCTCGACCTCTGGAGGACGCAAGTTGCACCAGCACCCTCAACCTCGTCGAGCATCCCGTGTACTTCATCAGCACGGTGCTACGGGACGCAAGGGCACGGTATCCCATGCCTCAAAAATTCCTCGCGCTACTAGTGGCCTCACGCAAGCTGCGCCACTACTTCCAAGGATATCCCATCAAAGTCATCTCAGCATACCCCTTGGAAAGAGTGCTCAGGAGCCCCAACTCAGCTGGAAGGGTTGCTGAATGGAACATTGAGCTACATGCATTTCAGCTATAATTCATACGACCAGAGTCATCAAGGGAGCCGCACTTGCGGATTTCATGGCTGAATGGGCAGAAGCGCCGGGTCTCGAGGCAGGCGAAGACCGATCACTTTCCCTGGGAAGTGAAGCATCGGATGGATGGGTCATGTACTTCGATGGGGCGTTCTCCCGACACGGTGCGGGAGCTGGAGCAGTGCTCGTATCCCCTACCCAGGACAAACTCTACTACGCCGTACAACTTTGCTTCTAGCATGGAGAAAAGGTCTCCAACAACATAGCGGAGTACAAAGGCCTAATAGCAGGCTTGAAGGCCGCAATTGCCTTAGGGGTGAAGTGCCTCATCATCAAGGGCAATTCGCAGCTCCTCGTCAACTTCTCCAACAAGATATACGAGCCAAAGGACGAGCACATGGAAGCCTACCTTGCTGAGGTTCGCAAGATGGAGAAATAGTTCTGGGGACTGGAGTTGCAGCATGTGCCTCGCGGCACCAATTAGGAGGCTGATGACATTGCCAAGAGGGCATCTAGGTGGCTGCCTCAGGAGCCTGGCGTCTTCGAGGAGCAGCTCTTCAAACCCTCGGCAGTCCCCGTCACTGTCGAGCATGGCGCAACCAAGGGAGGAGATCCCTCAGACGCCTGCCTCAAGAGACTCGGTCTGCGGCCCAGCCTCAGGGGCATGCCTGCTCCTGGCGTTAGAGCCTCAGGAAGGGTGTTGGATCCCGGAGCTCAAGAACTACCTGATGCAAGGGACTCTGCCGGGGAATGAGGAGGAAGCGGAGCATGTGGCGCGGCAGGCCACGGCTTATTGCATCAGGGATGGAGAGCTGTACAGGAAGCGACCAAATGACGTGTCCCTACGTTGCATCTCTCGAGATCAAGGGAAGGAGCTACTGGCGGACATACACGGCAGAGACTGCGGGCACCACTCGTCGTCACGGACCCTCGTTGGCAAGGCGTTCCGTAGTGGATTCTATTGGCCTACAGCGCTCAATGACGCCGTTGAGCTTGTGAAGGCTTGCGAGGCCTGCCAGTTTCATGCTAAGCAGATCCATCAGCCTGCGGGGGGTCTACAGACCATACCCCTCTCATGGCCGTTCGCAGTTTGGGGGCTGGACATTCTGGGCCCGTTTCCTCAGGCGCCAGGGGGCTATCACTACCTCTACGTCACCGTGGACAAATTCACCAAGTGGGCTGAGGTGGAAGCCGTCCGCACAATCCCGGCAGGCTCAGCGGTCAAATTCATCAAGGGCCTCGTGAGCCGATTTGGGGTGCCCAACCGCATCATCACCGATAACGGTTCGAAATTCACCAGTAATCTTTTCAAAACGTATTGTGCTAACCTTGGAACGCAGATATGCTACGCTTCTGTAGCACACCCCTGGAGCAACGGCCAGGCCGAGCAGGCCAACGCGGAGGTCCTAAGGGGCCTCAAAGCCAGGACCTTCAAGAAGAAGCTGGAAGCCTGTGTCAGGGGCTGGTACGACGAGCTCCAGTCCGTGTTGTGGTCAATCCACACAACTGCGACCAAGCCGACTGGCGAGACCCCGTTCTTCCTCGTCTACGGAGCAGAGGCTGTTCTCCCTCACGAGGTCAGGCGTCGCTCTTCACGGGTCCTGGTGTTCGACGAGACGCAGCAGGACGCCATGCAGGGGACGATCTTTAGCTGGGGGAGGAACACCGTCGAGAAGCCGCGCTGCCAGCGGCAAGGTATCAACAGGCGCTGCGACGATACCACTGCCGCAACATCCGCCCCAGAACTCTTGAGGTAGGGAATCTCGTGCTCAGACGGGTTCTCTCTAGGGACGGACTGCACAAGCTCTCTCCCATCTGGGAGGGCCCATTCAAGGTTGTTCATGTCTCCATGCCTGGCTCCGCGCGCTTGGAGACCACGGAGGGGGTACCCATCCAGAACGCGTGGAACATTCAACATCTCCGGAGGTTCTATCCCTGAGCGAGGCCTAGCGCCTAGGAAAGGCCCGGTGCCTGTGAAGAAGGTGAATGCCTCTGAAGCTGTTGCGTCTTGGGAAAGGCCCGGTGTTTGTGAAGAAGGCGAATGCCTGTGAAGCTGTTGCATTTTGGGAAAGGCCTGGTGCCTATGAAGAAGGCGAATGCCTGTGAAGCTGCTGCGTTTTGGGAAAGGCCTGGTGCCTGTGAAGAAGGCGAATGCCTGTGAAGCTGTTGCGCTTTGGGAAAGGCTCGGTGCCTGTGAAGAAGGCGAATGCCTGTGAAGCTGCTGCATTTTGGGAAAGGTCCAGTGCCTGTGAAGAAGGCGAACGCCTGTGAAGCTCGCCGCCCGTGACACTCTCACATAATAATGAGTGGGGCTGTACACGCCCTGGAGTCTCCGGAGTGCCGCCCTCGGGCCTCGGGGGCTCCCGCCCACGCCCAGTGGCAGCACTTAGCTCCGCGCTGGTGAGAAGACGTTGAAGACTAGAATAGGTGCTGGACGCGGCTTGCCCATTTGCTTTCTGTAGTTGGGTTGTTTATTTCCGTTTGAAGTTTTATTGGAGTTGTTGACGTTCCTGGCTTGTGACTCTTTGTCCTTCTCGCTTGCTTGCCTCGTTTTCTCTCGCACAAGTCTCGGGAGGGAGGTTCGCGGCGCCCTCTCTAGTGTTTTCTGCCCCGATCGTTTGGAGCTTTCCTATCCGAGTCCTCTGCGTGAGCACCCCTCCCAGTCCGTGCCTCACGGGCATCGCGACATGAGCGCAGGACCTGGGCCGATTGCCCCCACAACCAAGACCGTAAGTTACCCCTCCTACTGATCCTTGCAGGGCACGAAGAGCACGAGGAGGCCACGGCCTCGGGAGGCGAGGACCGTGCCAAGCCCCACTGAGCTAAAATAGTTCCCGCACATGGGTGCACGGCGCGGAAACACAACGCAGAAATAGCAGAAACAGCGCGATGGTTAAACAGTAGCAGTTCTAACACGCCCCCGCGGGGCCCTACATTACTTTCTATTTTTGCGCAGGGTAAGAAAGAAAACAAAACGGGCGCGATTCGTCCTGCGCCAGCCCACAGCAAAGGCTCGAGCTATTCCTGGGGCTCAGACGGATCCCTCCTCTCACTTCACCGGGGCGCGGCGGCGGGCTAACCCGCAACCTTCACCCAAGCGGGTGCGACGGTGCGCGGGCTGGTCGCGGCCACCGCTAGAGGAGCTGCTGTCTGAGAGGGAGTCAAGGAAGCCCAGCGAACCCCGAGCACCGCCGCCTGTATGCCAGTCGCCATCTTCATCCTGGTCAGTGCCGGGGCTGGGCTGGCGTCCGCGGTCGTCGTCTTCAGGGCAGCTCCCGGCACGGCAACCATCTTCCCCGAACACCCTCACGTAGAGGGTGCCGTCGCCATCAAACTTGATGTACAGGGTGCACCACCGGCCCAGGCCGCGTGCGCGGGCAAACATTTGCCAGCCGCATGTCAGAGCCCCATTCCCAGAAACGGAGACCTCCAGCGAAGCCCATGAGGCCCTGCTGCAGCAGCCGTCTGCCTCGAGCCAGAAGCCGCATCGAGCGCTGGCCGGCAGTTCATCTACGAAGAAATGGGGGAGCTGGAGCCGGGTGCTGGATGGGTCCGCCGACCACACGGCGAACTCCCACAGCACCTTCGTAGAGCAAAAGTGTGGCCTAGGGGGGCACACACCCACAGCGTGCCCCCCATCGGCAACCGGGCGCTCACCACCGCGCAGGGAACCGCCTCCATGGCCGCGGGAGGCCACCATGGGGACCGTGGTATACTTGCAAGGGCGGCCTCGGCCACGCTTGTTCGGGGGGAGTCAGGCCCTGCCTAGGGGGCCTTTCCTTTCTCCGCGGCTGAGAATCTCTTTTGGGCCATGGGGACCGCGAGTAGCCAAGAAGAAGAAAAGGAGCAGCAAGAAGGGACAGGTTGAAGGGGTTCACGCAACCCCGTACTTATAGCCAGAGGAGACCAACCGCCGAGCACCACAATCGCATGTAATCATGACCGATATCTCTGTATGCAGGGACTTGTCAAGTCGTGCGACCGCCAAGGCGTCATGGGGAAGCGCAGACGCCCACGTCCAGTCAACCGCGACGCGACGCCCAAGGCCGTAGGCTGTTAGGGCCCGCGGTGCTTCGCGCTCGCCCCTTCGCTTCCCTGCTAGGCCAAGCCCGGGCGCGCCTTGGCCCCGGGGGCTACTTTCGGCGTTCTGGGAACGGGGGTCCCCAGACTTGCCTGCCTGCGGCCTGTGGCGTGGCTCAAGTGGAGGCCCAGCGTGGCCCATCTTCATCAGCTCAAGCTCAAGACCCTCGCGAGGGGCCAAGCCTCGCGGAGCGGACGACCGGAAGCTTCCTCAGAGGCAGCCACATCAGGCAGGCTCGCGATGAGGCGGAGAGATCAAGGCAGGGGTACCTCACGAGGAGCCCGTGACGCAAGCCATGACGATCAAGACCAGGCGGGTGCCGGCCTGTGCAGTGTCCTTGTGTCCCCTTTGGTGCAAAGGGGACAAGCACAGGCCAAGGCATCGGGCAAAGGTTGCCATTCTGGTGCAACGAGCCCAAGACCAGCAGAGCGGCAGGATGGAGGTCACCGTGGAGCCCAAGACGGCGTCATCACCAGTATTTTTGGCAGCCAAAGACCAACTTTGGTCAGGATAACTTGTACTAGATGTTCCCCTTCAAGATGGCCAATTGTTAGCGCCCTTCCAGCTCATTATTTGGGGAGAGGCCCAGGGCCTCTATAAGTAGAACTAGCCACACAGAGTAGAGGGACATCTAAAAATCTGGTAGAGCCCTAGCAGAGAGAGAGAGAGAGGCGACTGAACTCACCCTAGCAGTTCATCGCACCAGCTCAAGAACACCTCTCGCGAGGCTGTTCTTCCCTTGTACTGTTCATCAGCAGCCCCTAAGGCAATCCACCACACCTCACACTGGAGTAGGGTATTACACCACAATGGTGGCTCGAACTAGTATAAACCTCGTGTCCCTTGTGTTGTTTGTTGTTTCCAGCTTAGATCGCACGAGGAGATCAGACGTAGATTGGTAGGGGAGAGATCTCCGCGCGCGCACCCGAGTGTTCGAACCTCAAGGGTCTACTGGAACCCAAAATCCGACATTTGGTGCGCCAGGTAGGGGTGCGCCGGAGTCGTCCCTCCTGATGACCCGCTCTCCCCCGATATCTCATCCCGCCCTCATGGCGGATGACGCGCCGCCCGCTCCAGCAACGGATGCTGACACTGGGGCCAGGGGGCTACGGGCCTTGGCCCCCGCCTTGCGACAGGTGGAGTGGCCGCACAAGTTCAGGCCCGAGATGCCGTCGCGCTACGACGGCGCGACGGACCCGATGATTTTCCTGCTGGCGTACTAGAAGGCCGTCTTCAGAGCCGGGGGCGATGACCGGGTGATGGCCAACTGGTTACCCGCGGCCCTCACAGGCGTCCCGCGCGCGTGGCAACTCCACCTGCCGACGGCCTCTGTCACCTCCTGGGAGGAGCTGCGCGACCTCTTCCTCACTCGTTTCGTCGCACCAGCGCCGCCCGTCGTTGCAGCTCTCCTGTGTGGTCCCAGGCACCACCCTCGAGCCATCACGTCAAGCCGTTCACCCACCGGATCAGCACCGCCTCCAAGCACCAAGCAGCCCCCCCGGGCTGGGTGGCGCCCGAGGCCGATCTAACCTTCGACTCGGAGGACCACCCCTTCAACCCCATTGGTTCGGGCGCGCTCCCGATGCTGTGCACCCTCACCATCTGCCAAGTGGCCGTCACCAGGACCCTCATCGATGGTGGTGCCGGACTCAACGTGCTCTCAGTGGAGGCCTTCAGCCTCCTCCATGTGCCGCTGGAGCGGCTCCAACCCAGCAGGCCTTTCTCGGGCGTCGGAGCCGGTTCCACCGCCTCCTTGGGACAGATCCGCCTCCCAGTGACCTTCAGCACCTGCGACAACTTCCGCACGGAGCTGATCTACTTTGACATCTCCCCCGTTGGCCTCCCCTACAACGCCATCCTCGGCTATCCGGCCTTGGCTTGGTTCATGGCAGCAACTCACCCGGCGTACAACCTCATGAAGATGCCTGGGAGCAGCGGCGTCCTCACCGTGTCAGGAGACACAAAGGATGTGTTGCAGCTGCTCCAGCTTGTTTACAGGGCGCCCGCGGTGGTGCACCCACTAGCACATACGCCCTTGAGCACAAGGGGGCTGCGCTGGCTAAAAAGAAGCAGTTGTTCACCCAAGATAAGGCGGAAACCAAGCAGGTACCAGTCGACGAGGACGGGCCCACTAGCGCCACCTTCACCATAGGGGCCAACCTCGAGCCTGAGCAGGAGAAGGCCCTGATCAGGTTCCTGCGTGCGAACAAGAAGGTGTTCACGTGGGAACCTGATCAGTTAGCAGGGGTCCCAAGGGAAGTTATTGAGCATGACCTCAACGTGTGCCCCAATGTGCGCCCCGTGAAGCAGAAGGCAAGGCGGTAGTCTACTGAGAAACAGGCTTTCATCGTTCAAGAGACCCGGAAGCTAGAGGCGGCAGGAGTTATCCGCGAGTGTCGGTGTTCTAGGAACGGGGGTCCCCAGACTTGCCTGCCTGCGGCCTGCGGCGTGGCTCAAAGGGGGGCCCAGCACGGCCCATCTTCACTGACACAAACTCAAGACCCTCCCGAGGGGCCAAGCCTCGCGGGGCGGACGACACAGATCTTCCTCAGGCATGGCCTCGTCAGGCTGGCTCACGAGGAGGCAGTGAGATCAAGGTGGGGTACCTCGCGAGGTGCCCGTGACACATGCCATGACGACTCAGGGCGCCAGGCGGGTGCCAGCCTGCGCAGCGTCCTCCTTTCCTCTTTGGTGCAAAGGGGGCAAGCGCAGCCGTGGAGTACGAGGCGTCAGGCAAAGGTTGCCATTTCGGTGCAACGAGACCAAGACCAGGAGGACTACGAGACGGAGGTCATCGTGGATCCCAAGACGGCGTCCTCACCAGAGCTTTGCGCAGGCGAAGACTACTTTTGTCAGGATAGTTGATACTTGATGTCCCCCTTCAAATTAGCCCGCCATTGTTGGCTCCCTTCCCGCTCAATATTTGGGGAGAGAACCAGGGCCACTATAAATAGGACCGGCCACCCACGTAGCAAAGGGTTTGGCTCAGTCTCCTCCAAGGGCTCGACAAGTAGAGAGGTGGTAAGCAGAGGGAGAGAGAGAGATAGAGAAAGGTGGCTGAACTCCTCCCAGCAGTTCATCGCCCCAGCCAAGAATATACCCTCCTTTGATCCTAGCATGGCGGAGGGGTGCAGGAAGGTAGGAGGCGAAATCTCCGCGCGCACCCCAGTGTTCGAACCTCAAGGGTCTACCGGAACCCGAAATCCGACATTTGGCGCGCCAGGTAGGGGAGCGCCGGAATTCGTCTTCCACCGCTCCGTGCCCCGTCGCGTCGTCATCAACATGCCCGACGACCAAGAGGGCAACCCAGACCCATGGGCTGCGTGGCCCGCCCGTGCAGAACCGCTCGCCTCGGGCGACCCCGTGCCCCAGGCAGCTCACGGTCCGCAGGGCGCTGCGGGCCGCGGGCGACGCGGACAGGCTCCGATAACTCTTACACCGCGGCAGGCGCGGTTGGCAGCAAGGGCCTCCAATCATACCGCGACCACGACACCGTACACCCGCCGGGAGCAGGCGAACTCGAGAGCCGCACTCACGGTGGCCCGAGAGCTGCTGCAGTGCAGACTGCTGGAGGGCGGCCACGACGTGCCGCTGGAGCGAGTGGCAGAGCTCCTGGGCTCCGCTGCCTTGGGGGCTCACCCCTTCTCCACCCACCTCCCATCTCAAGACCAGGGCGACCCACACGAGGGCTCCGCGCGCGCCCGCGGGCTCCAAGGCTACTCCGACGCCAGCGAAGCTGTCAGCGCCGGACCGGCGGCGGCGCTGCCCTGCCCCCGGTCCGCGAAGATGAAGGACTCAACGCGACCCGTGGCCCCAGTGGGCGGCCGTGCTTCCACCCCACGGTGGGCGCGTCAGGCAAGACCGCGTGGCATGCGGGGCATTACGGCGTGGCATTCGGGATGACGGCGCCGGAGGAATACGTGCCCCTCATGATGGACCAAGGACACCCTCACGAGAACGGACAAGGCTCGCTCCTCAGTCCAAGCTGGGGGGACGAGGCACTAGAAGCTGAGCCTTTCCAGGAGCCCCGGGACGGTCCCACTGGCCACGCTGGAGGCAACAACTATCGGGTACCACTAATTCTTCAGGAGCAGGTATACGCTAACCATGGATCGCAGGAGGTGCAGGTCGCCACAGCGAGCAGCTGCCCCACTCCCACAGTCTCCTACCCATCGGGAGGAGGGCGCAGGGGGCTGCAGGAGAGGGGCAAGGCGTTCTCAGGAGGTAGGCCTTCCGCTGGGGAGGTGCCCCAGGGCCTGCCCCCGGCGGAGGACCCGTGGTCGTCGGGGGAACTGCTGGCGACCGCTCTACCCCATCAGGCGGCGTCCTGGTTTCCGGTCGTTGCTGATGGCACTAGAGTGTGGCGCAAGGCGGGGCCCTCATCTGGCGATATCAAGCAAGGCCAGTACCTGTGAAGAAGGCCCAGTGCCTGTGAAGCTCGCCGCACCGTGACACTCTCACGTAATAATGAGTGGGGCTGTACACGCCCCGGAGTCTCAGGGGTGCCGGCCTCAGGCCCTGGGGCTCCCGCCCACTCCTAGTGGCAGCACTTAGCTCCGCGTTGGTGAGAAGACGTCCAAGACTAGACTAGGTGGCGGACGCGGCCTTTTGTTTGCTTTCGTTGCTCTTCCCTTTGGTTGTCATTTTCCCCCGCTGGATTCAAGTTGGATTCGATTTTGAGATTTGCGTGTGTTCGGGGAAGGGGTGCTTAGTCTCGTTCGAGCAATTTCTCGCGTTTCGGTTACCGCTTCGCCTCAGCTGCCTCCCCTCATGAGCCCCTCGCGAGCCGGGTCAGGCCTAGCTTGCGCGTAGCCCAGACTGCCGCCGTCGCATCCTCTCAGGAGGGCGTCTTACTGCAGGTCCAACGGATTCAATCAGGAAACACTACGGGCTCCACAGCCTCCTGCGGGCTACCCTAGGGCCAGCACGGGACAAAGGTAAATTAGCCGACCAGCGCATCGCTTAAGCCAACCACTTGGCGCGGGCGCATGGGCAATGTAGCTCCTACTGATACGATAAACACACGTTTTACATGAGGGGCTCCCCCTCCAAAATGCTCTCACAGCTATCAGGCCAAAACCTGAGTTCTATTCATACAGGGTAAGCAGGAACGATGCATAATCAGTCGGATGAATCTCCCAATGCGTCCTCGGGAGCGCCATCGGGGGCATTGCTGGTGTCGCTGAACTCGCCACCGCTGCCCGCGTTGCCACCAGCGGCATCAGGGCCGCCCGTCACGCCGCCCTCGTCTGCCGCCACGATCGCGTCATCATTGTCCGAGGCGAAGGCCCTGATAAGAGCCTCCACATGGTCTTCCACCCAGTGCGCCAGCTCACCTCGGACGGCCTGGGGGACTGGGGCGACGGCGGCGTCGAAATCGAAGTGGGGATCCATGCTCCGAAGATGGCTGAAGACACGAGAAAAGGTGCGCCTGAGCAGGGCACGGCTCCTCTCCTCCACCAACCTGTTAGCCCTGATCGACCGCGCCTCCAGCTGCGTCACCACGTCAGTGAAGAATTGAAGATTGCCCGCGTAGTTGACCGCGTGCGGCTCGCCGACGGTCTCCTTGCAAATGTTGCCCAAGGCCGCGTTGGCCCTCTCCCGGAGCGTGGTCAGCATGGGGCCGTGCTCATGCTCCAGGAGCCGCCGCTGATGTATCTCATCCGCGTTTTGGCACGCGACGGCCTCAGCCTCCTCCACCCGCTGGCGAAGAAGGAGCACCTCAGCCTGGGAGGTGGTTAGCCCACCTTGCGCCACCTCAAGGGCGGCCCGGGAAGCATCGGCCCGCCGCGTCACCTCCTCCAGCTTGGCCCTCAGGGCAGCAGTCCTGCCTTCAGCTTCGGCCCGAATCAACCCCAGCTTCTCCTCGAACTCATGCTCGAGGTTCAAACGCGCCATCGCCACCCGACGTCCGACCTCCTCCAGGACACGGGCCTCCTGTGCAGCGACATCGTCCTCCGCCTGCGTCACCAAGCGCTCCCTCGTCTCCAGACGCTCGTACTTGTGGGTACGTTCGGCGGCTTCCAGCGTCAGCGCCTCCTCACGCTTCTGGAGCTCCGCTGAGTCGCCGGAGGCCACCCTCATCGACGCGAGGGCTGCCTCGCGCAGCTCCACCTGCTCCTCCAGCGAGTGGCACCAGGCCAGGAGCTCCCGAGCCCGCTCCTCTGCAGCCGTTCGCCACCGGTCAGCCTCCCGAGCTTCCTCAGCAGCCCGAGACCGAGCCTCCCGAGAGGCCACCAACGACGGCTTGGCCTCTGCTTCATCAAGGTCGCGCTGACGGCGCACAAGGGCGATGGCGCCCTCCAGCTCGCGCCTCTCTGCAGCCAGGCGCAGGCCCTCGGCCTCAAGGCGCGCATCTTCATCAGCAAGCTCCTCACCAAGCAAGCTCACTGTGTCAGTCGCCCTTCAAAGGAATCCTTGGCAGAGAGCGCGACGCTCCCAAGCGCGCTCAAGCACATTTTCCATGCCATCATCTGCCCCAAGCAAGTGCCGGGGGCTGCAAGTCAGCGCTCCCCCTCCGGGCTAGGGGCTGGGGGCTGGCACCCTCGTGATGGCCGGGCACGCCGCGTCAGAAGCCCGGCCTGGCGCCAGCCCGACCTCAGGAGAAGAGCGCAGGAAGCGCCTCAGCCAATCGCAGTCCACGACCAGGCGAGAAGCCCATGGCAGGTTGGCTATGCCACGAGAGGGCTTGCGAAGGAGAATCGCGAGGTGCACGGGGCCACGATACGCCTTGGGATGGTTCGCCTCTTCGATCGCCCTCGCCACAAGGGCTCCGCTGCTCGGGGCGGTCGAGGACGATGGAGGGGGCAAAGCCAAAGGGGATGGCTCCTCAGCCATCTCAACAAGCTCGGCTGGAAGGGGCCTGCGGAGCAAGGGTCAGTAAGAGCAACGGAAGGATCAGGAGCAGGGAAAGGAGAAGGCTTACTCATCAGTGGCGAAGTACTTTCTGCGCTTCAGCAGGCGACAAGGGTAACCGTCGCCCAGGGCCTCCCTTCTCTTCCGGAGAGCCCCAAAGTCCACGTGGAAGCGGCCTAATAGTCGGGTGCAGGGATCAACCTACGACGAAGACGGAGCATCAAGACGATCAGCATCAGGGGCGCCTGCCTGATGTGCACCGCCAATCGCCTCCCCAAGAGAAGCAGCTGGAGCCTCAGGGGCCCCAGTCGCAGGCGCAGAGGGCAGCTGTTTGTCAACCTGAGCCTCAGCGGTACGGGCCCCGATAACTGCTTCCTCATGAGCCTCGCCCGGTGCCGTCACCATGCCGGGAGCCCCCTCGGCCTCTGGCGCCTCGTGCCTCCCTGCTCCGCCACTTGAGGTAGAGTCGCCTTGGCCGATTGGAAGGGCAGTCACCACCACTGGATTCTCACGAGGTCCCTGGAGGCCGGCGGGGCGCAACCCCCACTCATCAAAGGCGGGCATCTGCTTCATGAAGTCGACCCTGCTCTGGCAGAGGTACAGCAAGGCCCCTCCCTGCCGGACGCTACCGGGGTTGGGTCCCTAGCCAGGGTCAAGAGCGCCGTCTTCAGCACCTCAGGAGCCAGGTCCTCTTCCTGGAGCCTCATACTATCCTCGCGCCCACGGAAGGCCCACATCCGGCGAGAGTGGCGTTGAAGAGGAGCAACACGGCATAGCAGGAACTCCTTCACCACCTTGGGCGCTGTCACACCAAGTGACCGTAAGAGCGCGAAGCGGCGCCAGATGAAGACGAGCCGGGGGCTCTCAAGCGCCACCTGGCCCCAGCCTGAATTGGGGACATCAAGCGAGGTCGGCTCCATTAGCAGGGGGCTGGGCACCCCTGCGTCCACATACAGCCACCACTCGCGGAACCCAACCGCGGGCAGGGGGAGCTTGAAGTCAATCCCAGAGGCACGCCCAGCATTGGGTAGGGTCGACAAGATGCAGCGAGAAGAAGTGGCGCAGCAAGGCAACCAAAGGAGGGATGCCCACCATGGCTTCACAGACGAAGGCGAAGACCGAAAGGAGGGTGATGGATTCAGGACTCAGATGCAGCATGTGGATCTGATAGTGGGAGAGCACGGCATTGAAGAAATCAGAAAAGGGGGGAACCAGACCTGCCCACAGGGCGTCGGCGAAATATGGGACCTCGGTAACTATCCTGCCAATGGAGAAGTGGGACGCGGGCCAGGCCGTCGTTCTCCCGCATTCATTGAAGATGGTGGCCAGAGCCAAGCTGACCTTACCCAAGCCCTCGGCGGGGGCCGCCAACGGCGGCAGGCGAGGCGGAGACACGGGATTCTTCCCTCTTACCATCTTTGTCGGGGCCATGGCGATAGGAAAGGGGAGGGAGGATTCGAGATTGAATTGAAAATAGAAACCAAGGTTCGAGCGGAGGAAGGACAGGAAGCGCTCGAGAGATAAAAGGGGAATGGCTATGTACGACTACGGTTCCGCCTAGCAAGGCGCAAGATAAGGAGGGCGTGGGGGAACAGTGCCGCCCACGTCCAATCAACTGCCGCGTGGCGCCTAAGGCCGCAGGCTGTTAGGGCCCATGGCGCTTCGCTCTTGCCCTTCCACCTCCCTGCACGGCCAAGTTCGGGCGCGCCTTGGGCCCGGGGGCTACTGTCGGCGTTCTGGGAACGGGGGTGCCAAGACTTGCCTCCCTGCGGCCTGCGGCGTGGCTCAAAGGGGGCCCAGCACGACCCATCTTCACTGACACAAACTCAAGACCCTCGCGAGGGGCCAAGCCTCGCGGGGCGGATGACACGGAGCTTCCTCAGGCACGGCCTCGTCAGGCTGGCTCACGAGGAGGTGGAGAGATCAAGGCAGGGTACCTCGCGAGGTGCCCGTGACGCAGGCCATGACGACTCAGGGCGTCAGGCGGGTGCCAGCCTGTGCAGCGTCCTCCTTTCCTCTTTGGTGCAAAGGGGGCAAGCGCAGCCGCGGAGAACCGAGGCGTCAGGCAAAGGTTGCCATTTCGGTGCAACGAGACCAAGACCAGGAGGACTACGAGATGGAGGTCACCGTGGAGCCCAAGATGGCGTCATCACCAGAGCTTTGCGCAGGCGAAGACTACTTTTGTCAGGATAGTTGATACTTGCTGTCCCCCTTCAAATTAGCCTGCCATTGTTGGCTCCCTTCCCGCTCAATATTTGGGGAGAGGACCAGGGCCACTATAAATAGGACCGGCCACCCACGTAGCAAAGGGTTCGGCTCAGTCTCCTCCAAGGGCTCGACAAGTAGAGAGGTGGTAAGCAGAGAGAGAGAGAGAGAGAGGGAAAGGTGGCTGAACTCCTCCCAGCAGTTCATCGCCCCAGCCAAGAACAGACCCTCCTTTGATCCTAGCGTGGCGGAGGGGTGCAGAAAGGTAGGAAGCGAAATCTCCACGCGCACCCCAGTGTTCGAACCTCAAGGGTCTGCCGGAAACCGAAATCCAACAGCGAGGTCCGCTACCCTGATTGGCTGGCTAATCCAGTCATTGTGCCAAAAAAGGGAGGAAAGGAGCGCATGTGCGTCGACTTCACCAACCTCAACAAGGCCTGCCTGCAGGATCCATTTCCGCTCCCCCGCATTGACCAGATAGTTGACTCCACCGCAGAGTGTGACCTATTGTGCTTCCTGGATGCCTTCTCAGGCTATCACCAAATCAAGATGGCGGTAGAAGACATGGAGAAGACGGCTTTCCTGACCCCGTGTGAAGTGTACTACTATACGTGCATGCCGTTTGGGTTGCGCAACGCAGGCGCGACCTTTCAGCGGCTGATGCACATCGCCTTAGGCCGGCAGCTCGGGAGAAACGCTGAAGCTTACGTCAATGACATTGTGGTGATGTCTCGTGAGACAAGAACCCTGATATAGGACCTGCAAGAAACCTTTGCAAGCCTCAACGAAGTGGACCTACGGCTCAACCCGGAGAAGTGCGTGTTTGGAGTCCCCTCGGGCAAGCTCCTGGGTTTCCTCGTATCCCACAGGGGCATCGAGGCCAACTCGGAGAAGGTCAAGACAGTCAAAGACATGAGCCCGCCGAGGACCCTAAGAGAAATGCAGAAGTTCACAGGGCGTGTGACTGCGCTGGGGCGCTTCATCTCCAAGATGGGGAAATGAGCGCTGCCCTTCTTCAAGCTGATGAAGAAAAAGGGCCCCTTCGAATGGACTGAAGAGGCCGACAAGCCATTCCAAGACCTCAAGAGGTACCTTACCAGTCCACTAGTGATGGTAGCTCTGCGTTCTCGGGAGCCCCTGGTGCTCTACCTTGCGGCAACCCCCTACTCCGCTAGCGTAGCCCTGGTGGCGGTCAGGGAGGAGCGTTGTGCCAAGGCCGCATCGACCGTCCGAACTGAAGCAAAGCAGAGCCAGGAGGGCCTCGCAAAGGCCGCAACCACAGCCGGAAAGGAACAACTGCAGCAGGAGAACGCACCCGGAGTAGGAGAGGCCTCTTCAGGCGTCCAAGCACTGGGAGCTCCGTCGTCGCAAGAGACGCCTCGACCTCTGGAGGATGCAAGTTGCGCTAGTACCCTCAACCTCGTCGTGCATCCCGTGTACTTCGTCAGCGTGGTGCTACGGGACGCAAGTGCACAGTATCCCATGCCTCAAAAACTCCTCGCGCTACTAGTGGCCTCACACAAGCTGCGCCACTACTTCCAAGGATATCCCATCAAAGTCATCTCAGCATACCCCTTGGAAAGAGTGCTTAGGAGCCCCAACTCAGCTGGAAGGGTTGTTGAATGGAACATTGAGCTACAGGCATCTCAGCTAGAATTCAGTACGACCAGAGTCATCAAGGGAGCCGCACTTGCGGATTTCGTGGAAGAATGGGCAGAAGCACCGGGTCTCGAGGCAGGCGAAGACCGATCACTTTCCCCGGGAAGTGAAGCACCGGATGGCTAGGTCATGTACTTCGATGGGGCGTTCTCCCGACAAGGTGCGGGAGCTGGCGCAGTGCTCGTATCCCCTACCCAGGACAAACTCTACTATGCCGTACAACTTTGCTTCCTGCACGGAGAAAAGGTCTCCAACAACATAGCAGAGTATGAAGGCCTAATAGCAGGCTTGAAGGCCGCAATTGCCTTAAGGGTGAAGCGCCTCATCATCAAGGGCGATTCGCAGCTCCTCGTCAACTTCTCCAACAAGATATATGAGCCAAAGGACGAGCACATGGAAGCCTACCTCGTTGACGTTCGCAAGATGGAGAAACAGTTCTGGGGGCTGGAGTTGCATCATGTGCCTCGCGGCACCAATCAGGAGGCTGATGACATTGCCAAGAGGGCATCTAGGCGGCTGCCTGAGGAGCCTGGCATCTTCGAGGAGCGGCTCTTCAAACCCTCGGCGGTGTCGTCACTGTCGAGCACGGCGCAACCAAGGGAGGAGCTCCCTCAGCCGCCTGCCTCAGGAGCCCCGGTCTGCGGCCAGCCTCAGGGGCACGCCTGCTCCTGGCGTTAGAGCCTCAGGAAGGGTGTTGGATCCCGGAGCTCAAGAACTACCTAATGCAAGGGACTCTGCCGGAGAATGAGGAGGAAGCGGAGCGTTTGGCGCGGCAGGCCACGGCTTATTGCATCAGGGATGGAGAGCTCTACAGGAAGCGACCAAATAAAGTGTCCCTACATTGCATCTCCCGAGAGCAAGGGAAGGAGCTACTGGCGGACATACACGGTGGAGACTACGGGCACCACTCGTCGTCACGGACCCTCGTCGGCAAGGCATTCCGTAGTGGATTATATTGGCCTACAGCGCTCACCGACGCCGTTGAGCTTGTGAAGGCTTGCGAGGCCTGCCAGTTTCACACTAAGCAGATCCATCAGCCTGCGGGGGGTCTACAGACCATAACCCTCTCATGGTCGTTCGTAGTTTGGGGGCTGGACATTCTGGGCCCGTTTCCTCAGGCGCCATGGGGCTATCATCACCTCTACGTTGCCGAGGACAAATTCACCAAGTGGGCTGAGGAGGAAGCCGTCCGCACAATCCCGGCAGGCTCAGCGGTCAAATTCGTCAAGGGCCTCATGAGCCGATTTGGGGTGCCCAACCACATCATCACCGATAATGGTTCGCAATTCACCAGTAATCTCTTCAAAACGTACTGTGCTAACCTTGGAACGCAGATATGCTATGCTTCTGTAGCACACCCCCTGAGTAACGGCCAGGCCGAGCGGGCCAACGCAGAGGTCCTGAGGGGCCTCAAAGCCAGGACCTTCAAGAAGAAGCTGGAAGCCTGCGGCAGGGGCTGGTACGACGAGCTCCAGTCCGTGTTGTGGTCAATATGCACAACTGCGACCAAGCCGACTGGCGAGACCCCGTACTTCCTCGTCTACGAAGCAGAGGCTATTCTCCCTCACGAGGTGAGACGTCGCTCCGCACGGGTCCTAGCGTTCGATGAGACGTAGCAGGACGCCATGCGGGGGACGGATCTTGTGCTGGGGGAGGAACGCCATCGAGAAGCCGCGCTGCGAGTGGCAAGGTATCAACAGGCGATGCGACGATACCACTGCCACAACATCCGCCTCAGAACTCTTGAGGTAGGGGATCTCGTGCTCAGACGGGTTCTCTCTAGGGAGGGGCTTCACAAGCTCTCTCCCATGTGGGAGGGCCCATTCAAGGTTGTTCATGTCTCCAGGCTTGGCTCCGCGCGCTTGGAGACCACGGAGGGGGTACCCATCCAGAATGCATGGAACATTCAACATCTCCGGAGGTTCTATCCCTGAGCGAGGCCTAGCGCCTAGGAAAGGCCCGGTGCCTGTGAAGAAGGCGAATGCCTGTGAAGCTGCTGCGTTTTGGGAAAGGCCCGGTGCCTGTGAAGAAGGCGAATGCGTGTGAAGCTGCTGCGTTTTGGGAAGGCCCGGTGCTTGTGAAGAAGGCGAATGCCTGTGAAGCTGCTGCGTTTTGGGAAAGGCCCGGTGCTTGTGAAGAAGGCGAATGCCTGTGAAGCTGCTGCGTTTTGGGAAAGGCCCGGTGCCTGTGAAGCTGTTGCGTTTTGGGAAAGGCCCGGTGGCTGTGAAGAAGGCGAACGCCTGTGAAGCTCGCCGCCCATGACACTCTCACGTAATAATGAGTGGGGTTGTACACGCCCCGGAGTCTTTGGAGTGCTGCCCTCGGGCCTCGGGGGCTCCTGCCCACGCCCAGTGGCAGCACTTAGCTCCGCGCTGGTGAGAAGACGTCGAAGACTAGAATAGGTGCTGGACACGGCTTGCCCATTTGCTTTCTGCAGTTGGCTTGTTTATTCCCGTTTGAAGTTTTATTGGAGTTGTTGACATTCCTGGCTTGTGACTCTTTGTCTTTCTCGCTCGCTTGCCTCGTTTTCTCTCGCACAAGTCTCGCGAGGGAGGTTCGCGGGCGCCCTCTCGAGTGTTTTCTGCCCCGACCGTTTGGAGCTTTCCTATCTGAGTCCTCTGCATGAGCACCCCTCCCAGTCCATGCCCCACGGGCATCGCGACATGAGCGCAGGACCTGGGCCGATCGCCCGCACAACCAAGACCGTAAGTTACCCCTCCTACTGATCCTTGCAGCGCATGAAGCGCACGAGGAGGCCACGGCCTCGGGAGGCGAGGACCGTGCCAAGCCCCACCGAGCTAAAATAGTTCCCGCACATGGGTGCGCGGCGTGGAAACACAGCGCAGAAATAGCAGAAACAGCGCGATGGTTAAACAGCAGCAGTTCTAACACGTCCCCGCGGGGCCCTACATTACTTTCTATTTTTGCGCAGGGTAAGAAAGAAAACAAAACGGGTGCTATTCGTCCTGCGCCAGCCCACAGCGAAGGCTCGAGCTTCTCCTGGGGCTCAGGCGGATCCCTCCTCTCGCTGCACCGGGGCGCGGCGGCGGGCTAACCTGCTACCTTCACCCAGGAGGGCGCGACGGCGCGGGGGCTGGTCGCGGCCACCACTGGAGGAGCTGCTGCCTGAGAGGTAGTCGCCGAAGCCCAGCGAACCCCGAGCACCGCCGCCAGTATGCCAGTCGCCATCTTCATCCTCGTCAGTGCCGGGGCTGGGCAGGCGGCCGCGGTTGTCGTCTTTAGGGCAGTTCCCAGCACGGCGACCATCTTCCCCAAACCCCCTCACGTAGAGGGTGGCGTCGCCATCAAACTTGAAGTACAGGGTGCACCACTGGCCCAGGCCACGTGCGCGGGCAAATGTTTGCCAGCCGTGTGTGAGAGCCCCATTCCCAAAAACGGAGACCTCCAGCGAAGCCCAGGAGGCCCTGCTGCAGCAGTCGTCTGCTTGGAGCCTGAAGCCGCACCGAGCGCTGGCCAGCAGTTCATCTACGAAGAAACAGGGGAGCTGGAGCCAGGTGCTGGATGGGTCCGCCGACCACACGACGAACTCCGGCAGCACCTTCGCAGAGCGAAAGCGTGGTCTAGGGGGGCGCACACCCACGGCGTGCCCCCCGTCGGCAACCGAGCGCTCACCACCGCACAGGGAACCGCCTCCATGGACGCGGGAGGCCACCATGGGGACCATGGTATACTTTCGAGGGCGGCCTCGGTCGC
>NC_041380.1:219335872-219455247 GCF_002162155.2 Triticum dicoccoides
GGGGGCCTTTCCTTTCTCCATGGCCGAGAATCTCTTTGGGGCCATGGGGACGGCGAGTAGCCAAGAAGAAGAAAAGGAGCAGCAAGAAGGGACGGGCTGAAGGGGCTCACGCAACCCTATAGCCGGAGGAGACCAACCGCCGAGCACCACGATCACAGGTAATCATGACCGGTCTCTCTGCATGCAGGGACTTGTCAAGTCGTGTGGTCGCCGAGGCGTCGTGGGGAAGTTTAGACGCCCACGTCCAGTCAACCGCCATGCGGCGCCCAAGGCCGCAGGCTGTTAGGGTCCGCGGCGCTTCGCGCTCGCCCCTTCCCTTCCCTGCTACGCCAAGCCCGGGCGCGCCTTGGGCCCGGGGGCTACTTTCGGTGTTCTGGGAATGGGGGTCCCCAGACTTGCCTGCCTGCGGCCTGCGGCGTGGCTCAAGTGGAGGCCCAGCGCGGACCATCTTCATCAGCTCAAGCTCAAGACCCTCGCGAGGGGCCAAGCCTCGCGGGGAGGATGACCGGAAGCTTCCTCAGAGGCAGCCTCATCAGGCAGGCTCGCGAGGAGGCGGAGAGATCAAGGCATGGGTACCTCACGAGGAGCCCATGACGCAAGCCATGACGATCGAGACCAGGCAGGCGCCGGCCTGCGCGGTGTCCTTGTTTCCCCTTTGGTGCAAAGGGGGCAAGCGCAGGCCAAGGTATCGGGCAAAGGTTGCCATTCCGGTGCAATGAGAACAAGACCAGCAGAGCGGCAGGACGGAGGTCACCGTGGATCCCAAGACGGCGTCATCACCAGTACTTTTGGCAGCCGAAGACCACCTTTGGTCAGGATAACTTGTACTAGATGTTCCCCTTCAAGATGGCCAATTGTTGGCGCCCTTCCCGTACATTATCTGGGGAGAGGCCCAGGGCCTCTATAAGTAGAACTAGCCACACAAAGTAGAGGGACATCTAAAAATCTGGTAGAGCCCTAGCAGAGAGAGAGAGAGAGAGGCGACTGAACTCACCCTAGCTGTTCATCGCACCAGCTCAAGAACACCTCTCGGGAGGTTGTTCTTCCCTTGTACTGTTCATCAGCAGCCCCTGAGGCAATCCACCACACCTCACACTGGAGTAGGGTATTACACCACAACAGTGGCCCCAACCAGTATAAACCTCGTGTCCCTTGTGTTGTTCGTTGTTTCTAGCTTAGATCACGCGAGGAGATTGGACGTAGATCAGTAGGGGAGAGATCTCCGTGCGCACCCCAGTGTTCGAACCTCAAGGGTCTGTCGGAACCCGAAATCCGACAATTAGTTTATTTATAGTAAGTGCTTAATATAATTAGTTTATTTGTAGTAAGTGGTTAATAATTTTTTTTTATATTTTGTTTATGCAGAAATCAAGTTTGCCCCTGCTTCATCCCTGCAGTCGTCCCCATCATCGACCCCTTAAGACCTCTTGGTAAGAATAGCCAAATGATATTGTGTTGTAAATGTCGATGATGAAAATGCTAATGCTATATAGTTTCCATGTCATTGATGTCGATGATGATGCATTCACAATATAGATGATGTCTTGGTGTTCTTGTTTGCAATGTGCCTCCTAGTGGCCTATGTTTTGCCGGAATGTTGATCCGTTTCCGTCCCAGCAAATTTTAGGCACTCGATATGTCCTGTCTTTTGCAAAGGTCATGCCGAATTTTTTCATGAATTTTAGCATGACTTGTGCTACAATGTAGGACATATAGAGTTCTTGTGATTTGCCAGAACGGGAATTGAATGATATTTTGGCAAAACATAGGGCATTTTTCCTATGTCATTGCTTGATATATGGAGCGGGTTGACTTTAGGTCTGTTTCGGCTCCTTGTGTGTCTTTCAGTGAGGAAGAGTGTCCACCATATATATATGAGAGAGGAAGAATGCCGACTGTTGTCGTGGGGGTCGCTTCTCCTTCTTATCTTTGTGATAAACCTTTGTCATGCACTAGGGGAAGAAGGATAGCAACCATCATTGATGATCAAAAAATCGGTGAGGGAGTGTCCACCATATATGAGAGAAGAAGAATGCAGACTGTTGTCATGGGGGTTGCTTCTCTTTCTTTTCCTTGTGCTACATATTTCTAATGCACTAGGGAAAGAAGGAGTAGCGACCATCACTGACGGTTGCAATATCAGATAGGGAGTGCCCACCATATACTTGAGATGATAGTTTAGGAAGGAAGACTTGATAGACCTAAAGTGAACCCGTTGCCTATTGAGTAATAGTGATCTGTGTGTTGAGTTTCCTAGTAGTTTCCTTCGATCGATTTTGAGTTAATGTTTTAACTATGAACATAGGAAATGTCTGACGACGAAAAGGATTTCGGTATGTGCGAATACTGCAAAGACGAGTGTGGCTTGTGCGAAAGAAATTTCCTAGTTGATGGTAGGCGCTTCAGCATCAAGCTGGCGCTAAAGGCATTGCAGCACAACCTGGAGCATGAGTGACTAGAGGATATGGAGCGCCAAGCATCCACAGCCGAGGATGGCCTTGCCTCTCGGTGGGCAAGAATTCAACGAAAGGTCGACTGGAAGGTGGCAGGGATCCGCGAGGCCCATGTCGAGGAATATCGCCGAAAGTTGGGGCTCAAGGAGACTCGCTTCAAGCAGCGGCAAGTCAAGCTGCAGGGCAAGACCGATGCCCTCAAGGTGAAGCTGGCCACTGTAGAGCGGCGTGAGAAGGCCGCGAGAAGGCCTGGGCAACCGCTGAGGCTGAGCTGTCCTCACTTCATCAGCATGTCATGGGTGTCGGGTCCCTCGTGGAGAGATCCTCGGATGAGGCAAGCCGCCACCGAACGCTGCAGTGTGTGCGTTGCTTGATGCTCGAGGACCTTAGGGTCAGGGCCAACCGGGCCTTAGACACCATCTGCAACGAGAGCATCGCCCGCCTGTATGAAGCTGATGATGCTAGCTACGTCTGCTTCTTCACCCAGGTCGTGACTTGCCTCGAAGGCCGCGCCGTGAGGGCGTGCCATCTCATCGAAGAGAAGAGCCAAGACCTTCTTGGGTGCGTGTTCTCGCATGTCTTCAGCTACCTCCTTAGCCTCGATCCTGACATCGACTTCAATGCCCGGAGTAACCCAGGGTGAGCTGGCGAGCTGGGTGGACAACCATGTGGACTGGGTGGACGACCATGTGGATGACCTGATCAAGGAATTCTCCCTTGCCGATGACATGGTTGCGCTCACGGTAGAAGAGGGCAGAGCTAATGGCGATGACGATGACATCGATGCCGACTGTAGCATGTCCCGCTAGGCTTGTATTTCCCTGTTTCCCTGCCAAAATTTCGTGTATGGCCCTGCGGGGGGTGAAAGAATTTTTTGGAGGGGGCTCCCCTGTAATGTATGAAACAATGATATGCCCTCAAGATTAATATCGAAAGCATGCCTTCGTGAGCTGGAGGGCTCCTGACTAGAGTAGTTGGCGTGGCTTATCTTTGTGTTCGCGACCTTGGACGGGTTCTTGTATCACAGGGGCGCGCTTGTCCTGAGTGAGTCCTCTAGGGCCCCCAATCCGTGGAATCTCGGGAGGGGATTGCGAGATCTTAAGGCCTCCTGGTATGCCTTCGCCTGGCGTCGAGCTTCGCGGGAGTGTGGGGGGTGCCCGATGCTGAGTGCCCCTGAGGCCCAAAGCCGGATGCCGGTCATGGTGCGTGCCTGCTGAATCTCTCAAGAGCGCCGCGCGAGGAACCAAACGCCAAAGCTTTGGCAAGGTGTGTGCATAGGTGGACTGATGTCTACTACACAACTTGTTCTTGTAGACTCATGTTGGGATTCCAAGCGCAGAGTTTTGTAGGACAGTAGCAATTTTCCCTCAAGTGGATGACCTAAGGTTTATCAATCCATGGGAGTCATAGGATGAAGATGGTCTCTCTCAATCAACCCTGCAACCAAATAGCAAAAAGTCTATTGTGTCCCCTACACACCAAATACAATGGTAATTGGTATAGGTGCACTAGTTTGGCGAAGAGATGGTAATAAAAGCATAGCAATGACAGTAGATATTGATTTTTGTAATAGGAACAATAAAAAACAGCAAGGTAGCAATTGAAAAAACAGAGCACAAACGGTACTGCAATGCTTGAAAATGAGGCCTAGGGTCCATACTTTCGCTAGTGCAATCTCTCAACAATGATAATATAATTGGATCGTATAACCATCTCTCAACGTGCAATGAAGAATCACTCCAAAGTTCCTATCTAGCGGAGAACATAAGAAGAAATTGTTTGTAGGGTACGAAACCACCTCAAATCTATTCTTCCCGATCAATCTATCCTAGAGTTCATACTAAAA
This sequence comes from Triticum dicoccoides, assembly GCF_002162155.2. NCBI lineage: Eukaryota > Viridiplantae > Streptophyta > Magnoliopsida > Poales > Poaceae > Triticum > Triticum dicoccoides. Next base: position 219,340,172 of record NC_041380.1, read on the forward strand.
TAACACCAAGCTATTCTTTCTGATCAATCTAACCAAGAGTTCGTACTAAAATAACACCATATGATACACATAAACCAACTCTAATATCACCTAGATACTCCAATGTCACCGTGAGTATCTATGAGTTGATTATACGCTATGCATCAAACAATTTCAGATTCATAATACTCAATCCAACACAAATAACCTCAAAGAGTTCCCCAAGATTTCTACTGGAGAAACAAAGACAAGAACGTGTATCAACCACTATTCATAGATTACCCCAATGTCACCTCGAGAATCTGCGAGTTGAGTGCCAAAACATATATCAAGTGAATCAATATGATACCCTGTTGTCACCATGGGTATTCATAGCAAGACATACATCAAGTGTTCTCAAATCCATACAAGTATTCCATCCGATAAGAATGAAATCTCAAAGGGAAAACTCAATTCACAACAAGATAGAGAGGGGAAAAACACCATATGATCCAACTATATTAACAAAGCCGGTGATACGTGAAGATCATGACATCTCAAGAACATGAGAGAGAGAGAGAGAGATTAAACACATAGCTACTGGTACAAACCCTCAGCCCCGAGGGTGGACTACTCCCTTCTCATCATGGTGGCCACCGGGATGTTGAAGATGGCCACCGGTGATGATTTCCCCCTTCCACGGAGTGCCGAAATGGGGTCTAGATTGGTTTTTCGTGGCTACAGAGGCTTGTGGCAATGGAAGTTCTGATCTAGGGTCATTTTTGATGGTTTCTCTATTTATAGGATTTTTTGGCGTCGGTTTCATGGGAAGATGGGCCTCGAGGTGAGTATAACCCACTGGGGCAAGCCATGCCCCTCATGCGCGCCCTGGTGGGTTGTGCCCTCCTCGTGGCTATTTTTGTTGTCCCACGAAGCTTCGGGGGTCTCTTTTGTTCCAAAAAAAATCATCAAAAAGTTTCAGCTCATTTGGAGAACTTTCATTTCTGCACAAAAAACAACACCATGGTAGTTCTGTTGAAAACAATGTCAATCCAGGTAAGTTCCATGCAAAACATGCCAAAACCATATAAAATTGTTGTAAACATGGCATGAATACTTCATAAATTATAGATACGTTGGAGACGTATTAGCATCCCCAAGCTTAATTCCTACTCGTCCTCGAGTAGGTAAATGATAAAAGAAATAATTTATGTAGTGTCAATGTTAGCATAGTGCATAAGTTCGATCAATGATAATTTCAATCACTTTTCCTACCATCATAATAGTAACTCTTTCTCATAAAACTCATCATGACAAAGTAGCAATCAATTCACATGTTAAGGTTCAAACAATGAATTCTCTTGAAACTCAACATCCTATATTCTTAGTCATCAAGCAATTGCAATTCAGCCTATTCAACAGTCTAAGTCAGAGATCCACATACTCAACCATCATATATTCTTCCATGATTGCTAGTACTCAAAGCATATTCTTAGGAAAAATGGCATCCATCAAACACAGAGAAAGATAGGGGCTTAATGTTTTGCCTCCCAACTCATTTATCACAGAGATAATTGTCAACAATAACAAATCATGATCAAATATATTTGACTGGTTCATATCTGCCTAGATCTTTCCCCACCACATGATGCTTGCCAACTAAGAATAATTGAGGTTGAAATGAGAATGAATACTGTTGACTCTTTGCATAAAAGTAAATACTGAAAAGTAAAAGATAGGCCCTTCGCAAAGGGAAGCAGAGGTTGTCATGCACTTTTTATTTGGATGCCCAAGCTCTTAACGCAAAGAAATGTCATGTCATATTTCCCCTTATGATAGCAACCTTTATTATGCAGTCTATCGTTTTTATTACTTTGCCATCACACATTCGTACAACACTCAATTTTCCCTTACAATAAAATATCAAACATATTTAGGAGCAATTTTTATTGATTTATGCACTGATGACAACTAAATTGAAGGATCTTATTCAATCCATAGGTAGGTATGGTGGACATTCATGGCAAGAAACTGGTCTTAAGGGTTTTTGGATGCACAAGTAGTATCTCTACTTAGTATGAATTTTTGGCTAGCAAAAGATCCTAGGCAAACACCACATGTTGGAGGATCCCTAATAATATAACTTCTATGCAAATATAAAAAACATAACTCATTATGTTGTCTTCCTTGTCCAACTTCAACTAACTTTCTCAAGTTTGAAAATAATGAATGGGTATTCACAATCATAGAAGATGTCCAAGATAATATATTTATATGTGGAAGTTCTCTTCCTTATTCTAATCATTTATGAATTTCTTGTATGACCAATATTGTGATTGTCAAGATTCAAAAGATTTCACTTTCTAAACGCAATGTGAAGCTACTACTAGGTATGATATGAACATGGAATTTCAACTTCATGGTATTAAATTCATTCAACAATTTACTCATAGGGTATATGTGAAGAACAAGAGTAAATGGCAAACTACTCCAAAAAGATATAAGTGAAGATCAAACAAGTAGTTAAATAAATGGGTAGCCATTTGAGGACTCTCTCTAATTTAAAAGCTTCCATATATATGTATTTTTTTAAACATCAAGCTAAACAAAACAAAATGACACTCGAAGAATAGCACAACTCATGTGAAGAAGCAAAAACTTAGGCTCAATCAATACTAACCAATAATTGTTGATGAAGAAAGGTGGGATGCCTACCATGGCATCCCCAAGCTTAGATGCTTGAGACTTCCTAAAAGATTATCTTTGGATGCCTTGGGTGCGCATCCCAAAGCTTGAGATTTTGTGTCTCCTTAATTCCTTTTATACCATGGTTTCCCTAAATCTTAAAAACTTCATCCACACAAAACCATGGAAGAACTCATGAGATAAGTTAGTATAAATCAATGCAATAACCTTATCATTCTCTACTATAGTAAATCACTAAAATTATTATTTAATATTGCATACTAAATTCCTCTACATATTTAATACTCCTATCCTCAAATAGAATCATTAAACAAGCAAACATATGCAAATAATGCAAACATAACATCAATATGTCTAAACATGACAGTCTGTAAAGGATGAACAAGTATCCATACTTATCTAACTCAAAAAATTCTGAAAATTTAACAAACTGCAGAAAATTTATCATAGCTTATTGTGCAAAAAGTTTCAACATTTTATCACATTCTGAATTTTCCCAGGAATTTTTGCAACAGCGTACAACTTTCTATTTTCAAACAGCCACATATAGACTTGCAAAATAAGCATGACAAAGGCTATACCTGACATTTTTATTGAAGTAAAATATGCAAAAAAATATTATAAATAACAGCAATAAAATCCTAACAAAATATTATGACGCTCCAAGCAAAACTCATATCATGTGACGAATAAAAATATAGCTCCAAGTAAGGTTACCGATATTGTTGGAGATGAAAGAGGGGATGACTTCGGGGGCATCCCCAAGCTTACTTGCTTGTATATTCATTCAATATCACCTTGGGGTGCGTTGGGCATCCCAAAACTTAGGGTATTTTCACTCCTTATTCTCCTCATATCGATATCTCACCCAAAACTTAAAAACTGCAATCACAATAAACTTAACGGAACTTTGTGAGATAGGTTAGTATGATAAAGACCAATCATTTATTTCGGTACTATCAAAGACAAGAGTCATAGTTGCTATCACACAATTCCTACTGTAGCATATCATTTCCACAATTTATATTGAGCAATATAAGCCATAGAAACTAGAAAGCAAGCAAACTATGCATTGAAAACAGAATCTGTCAAAAATAGAATAGTTTGTAGTAATCTGTACTCCAACCATAGTTCTGCTACTCCAAAAATTATGAAAAATTAGGACAATTTAGGGAATCTGTATATCTATCACCCGTAAAAAATTCAGATCAAAAGCATGTTTAAATTCCTGGACTGAGCACAAACATTTTTGTTTTTGCACAGAATCAAGTCAACTATCATCCACACTATCCCAAAGGCTTTACTTGGCACTTTATTGAAACAAAACCGATAAAACATGATTACTGCAGTAGCTTAATCATGTGAACACACAAAAACAGTAGGTGTAAATGTGTTGGGTTGTCTCTCAACAAGCGCTTTTCTTTAATTCCTTTTTAGCTAGGCATGATGATTTTAATGATGCTCACATACTGTTGGGAAACATAGCATGCAATTTCAAAATTTTCCTATGCTCATGCAACATCTATCTAGGAGATGCATAGCAAGAAGAAGGGCAGAGTGTGTCCACGTACCCTCGTAGACTGAAAGCGGAAGCGTCTGACAATGCGGTTGATGTAGTCGAACTTCTTCTCGTTCCGACCGATCAAGGACCGAATGTACGGCACCTCCGAGTTCTGCACACGTTCAACTCGATGATGTCCCTCGAACTGTTGGTCCAGCAAAGAGTCGAGGGAGAGTTTCGTTAGCACGACGGCATGGTGATGGTGATGGTGAAGTGATCCGCGCAGGGCTTCGCCTAAGCACTACGACAATATGACCGGAGGAGTAAACTGTGGAGGGGGCGCCGCACCCGGCTAACAGTTGTTTCTGTGTGTTCTAGGCGACCCCTCCCCACATATATATAGGTTGGGGGGTAAGAGGCAGCCAGGGGGCGCCCAAGTAGGCTGAATCCTACTTGGGCTCACACCCCAATTCAGCCCCCCTTTCCTTGTTTTTCGGAGAGAGAAGGAAAGAGGAGGGGGAGAGAAGGAAGGGGGAGGCCGAATCCCTCCCCTTCCTTTTTCTCTTCCCCCTTTCACTACTAGAAAAAGGCCTACTAGTGGTGCACCTGTTTTGCCTACTAATGGCGCACTACAGGTGCGCCACTAGTAGCACGCCATTAGTATATTTTTTACTAATGGCGCACCTGTGGTGCGCCATTAGTATCTGGTATACTAATGGCGCACCACAGGTGCGCCATTAGTATAGCCCACGGTGCGCCATTAGTATACCACATAGAAGTGCGCCATTAGTATAGCCCACGATGATGTCCCTCAAACTGTTGATCCAGCAAAGAGTCGAGGGAGAGTTTCGTTAGCACGACGACATGGTGATGGTGATGGTGAAGTGATCCGCGCAGGGCTTCGCCTAAGCACTACGACAATATGACCGGAGGAGTAAACTGTGGAGGGGGCGCCGCACCCGGCTAACAGTTGTTTCTGTGTGTTCTAGGCGACCCCTCCCCACATATATATAGGTTGGGGGGTAAGAGGCAGCCAGGGGGCGCCCAAGTAGGCCGAATCCTACTTGGGCTCACACCCCAATTCAGCCTCCCTTTCCTTGTTTTTCGGAGAGAGAAGGAAAGAGGAGGGGGAGAGAAGGAAGGGGGAGGCCGAATCCCTCCCCTTCCTTTTTCTCTTCCCTCTTTCACTACTTGAAAAAGGCCTACTAGTGGCACACCTGTTTGGCCTACTAATGGCGCACTACAGGTGCGCCACTAGTAGCACGCCATTAGTATATTTTTTACTAATGGCGCACTTGTGGTGCGCCATTAGTATCTGGTATGTGGTGCGCCATTAGTATAGCCCACGGTGCGCCATTAGTAACAAATTTTTTTTAAAAAAAATTCAGATTTTTTTATTTTTTTTTCAATTTTTTTGCTTTTTTTCTTAATCTAATGTCACTATGGCTTAATCTCAGGTCAAATCGCACTCTGTGGTCAAACCTCCCAGAAGGTCACCCATCCTCACACTATTCCAGACCGAGCACGCTTAACTTCGCAGTTCTATCCAACCCCAGCACCAGCTCACTTCACAGGCACTTGTTGATATATCTAGCATATTAATCCTATTAAACCTTGTTGATGTCTAGGACTTTGTTCATGTTCATGAGTATGATGAAATTTTGAAAAAATATTTCAAACTTCCCGGTCATATTGCGTATCATATTTTGAAAAAAAATCGAATTTTTTTAAACCAATTTTTTTTCTGTTACTAGTGGCGCACCTAGCAAACGGTGCGCCACTAGTAAGATTGAATTTTTTTTCCATTTTTCCCCTCTAGATCTTAAAAGCCCCGTATCTTTTTTTCTGTTAGGTTTTTGGGATTTTGAAAATGTTTAACAAAGTTCCCCGATTAAATTCGGAGGTAACTTTTTGAGTAGATGATTTTTCATATAAAAAACTCTTTAATCCGAGTTCGTATTTAAAAGTTATGCCCATTTTACAAATTCCAGAGAGATTTTGCAAATAAAGTCGAAATTCATATTTGTAAATTTTCCCAACAAGTAAACCACATATCACATGGGAAACTTATTTTCTTTTATTTTTTGACTTTTCCATCATTTTCTTTTATTTTTTAAACTGAAAAGGCGATCCACAGGGGGGTGCATTCGGTGGAATTTTTGGGCCAAGTTAGTAATGGCGCACCGTGGGAGTGGTGCGCCATTACTAGTTAAACTAGTAACAGCGCACTACACGCACGGTGCGCCATTACTAGTTTTGGAAAAAAAAATAAAAAAAAATTGATTTTTTTTTGAAAAAAACTTAGTAATGGCGCACCAGTTAACTAGTAATGGCGCACTGTCCACTGGTGCGCCATTACTAACAATTTTTTTTATTTTTTTCAAAACTACTAATGGGGCACGGTGGGTGTGGTGCGCACTGTCCCATGGTGCGCCATTAGTAACAATTTTTTTTTCAAAACTACTAATGGCGCACCACACACCGGGTGCGCCATTTGTAATATATTACTAATGGCGCACCTGTATGTGGTGCACCATTGCTATATAGCAATGGTGCGCCATTGCTATATAGCAATGGCGCACCACATACATGGCGCGCCATTAGTGTCCATATTATCTATAGCCCTTTTCCTAGTAGTGTTTCCTTGTTCTTCCTATTCAGCATACATGGGGGGTGGGGCGCACCAGCCCATGTTGGCTGCTGGTTTCCCCTCTTGGCCCAATAGGCCCAAATCTTTGTTGGGGTTGCCCGGAACCCCTTCCGGTGACCCGATATGTACTCAGTACCCCCGGAACACTTCCGGTGTCCGAATATCATCGTCCTATATATGAATATTTACCTCTCGGCCATTTAGAGACTCCTCGTCATGTACGTAATCTCATCTGGGACTCCGAACAACATTCTGTCACCAAATCACATAACTCATATAATACAAAGTTGTCATCAAATGTTAAGCATGCGGACCCTATGGGTTCGAAAACTATGTAGACATGACCGAGACACCTCTCCGGTCACTAACCAACAGCGGAAACTGGATGCTCATATTAGTTCCCACATAATCTAAGAAGATCTTTATCAGTCGTACCGTAATGACAACATACATTATTCCCTTTGTCATCGGTATGCTACTTGCCCGAGATTCGATCGTCGGTATCTTCATACCCAGTTCAATCTCATTACCAGCAAGTATCTTTACTCGTTCCATAATACATCATCCCATAACTAACTCATTAGTCGCATTGCTTGCAAGGCTTATCATGATTTGTATTACTGAGAGGGCTCATAGATACCTCTCCGATACTTGGAGTGACAAATACTAATCTCGATCTATGCCAACCCAACAAACACCTTCGGAGATACCTGTAGAGCATCTTTATAATCACCCAGTTACGTTGTGATGTTTGATAATACACAAGGTATTCCTCCGATATCCGGGAGTTGCATAATATCATAGTCAAAGGAATATGTATATGACATGAAGAAAGCAATAGCAATAAAACTGAACGATCAATATGCTAAGCTAACGGATGGGTCTTGTCCATCACATCATTATCCTAATGATATCATCCCATTCATCAAATGACAACACATGTCTATGGTTAGGAGACTTAACCATCTTTGGTCAACGAGCTAGTCTAGTAGAGTCTTACTAGGGACACTATGTTTTGTCTATGTATCCACACATGTATCAAGTTTCCAGTTAATACAATTCTAGCATGAATAATAAACATTTATCACAATATAAGGAAATATAAATAACAACTTTATTATTGCTACTAGGGCATATTTCCTTCAGTCTCCCACTTGCACTAGAGTCAATAATCTAGATTAAATTTAATGATTCTAACACCCATGGAGTCTTGGTGCCACTACTAGGAAAAGGCATGCTAGTGGCGCACCGAATTTGCCTTCTAATGGCACACTACCGGTGCGCCACTGGCATCACGCCATTAGAATTAAATTCTAATGGCGCACCACTAGTGCGCCATTAGTATCTGGTGTTCTAATGGCGCACCACGTAGTGCGCCATTAGTATAGCCTGCAGTGCGCCATTAGAATGCCTCCCAGGGGGCCATATGTACCCATGTGCTTTGGCATTCTAATGGCGCACCAGCAGTTAATGCGCCATTAGTGTGATGATCACAGTGCGCCATTAGTGTCTTGTGTGGTGCGCCATTAGTATGAATATTAGGTTTTATTTTTTTTGCTTTTCTGATTTTTGCACAGGTTACAAAATATATTATTGGACAGAATATAGACAACAGCACACAGCAACATCAGATTCATCGAATACAATAGAAGATTAGTCTCCGAATACAATTCATCATATTAGTCTCCGAATTCAAAAGACCGAACAAAGATAAAACATTACAAGTCTCAAGACCGCGAGTGTCGAGTTTTCCTTCACATTACAAGTCGATATCGATCATCTAAACTACCATCACATAGAAGAGAGTTGTGGTCATCACGATGAGCATCATCGCGATCAAACTGGTCTTCATCCGGTTCCTCCAACGCTCCCTCCTCTCTCCCGCTAGATAGCGGGCGTATCTACATTCGGCCTCCGCCCTAGTGGTGTACCCTTTGTAACTGTTACCGCTAAAATGGTGAACCTGTCTCCAACACTCCTCCCAGTCGTCGTAGACTCTGGGAACCTTACCCTTGTACACGACATACGATGGCATCTCTATGCACAAGCCAAACAACAGACAATACATAAGCAATATGTAAGTATGCAACAAAAGGATCGGAAGAGAAAAGCAAGACATTAATAGCACGATTCATGGTCCTACTAATAAATAGCATCGATTACATCTAAGTTGAACGACTGTCCAAACCAAAGAGACATACGAATTCATTAAAGTATAATTACAACATGAGCCAATCAATGTTTCAGAACTACACATCACTACTTTCGACTCGACTCATCGGACAGGAACGTGGATGAAGCCGCCGTCTGTCGTGATGGTCATGAAATCGCGGTCGTTGTCACCCTGCATTTGTAGCGTTTCATCTATCTCACTGTTGGATGGTTGATATCTGAGGAAGAACTGCCCCGAGGTATGAAGGACAACTTGATGGATGATGTCCGCAAACTCCGACTGGATGCGAAAGAATTCTTGTCTGAGGTCCGCGTCCTGGACTGCCGACAAGCTCGCGGCCCAATCTTTGAGATTATCTGGTAGCAGAAGTTGATGATGGTCCCTTATGATCGCCCGCATGTGATGGAGGGCATAGTAGGCATCCTTCTGACCGCCAGGCGGCTGCTTGATGCAGCAGAACTTCGTATTGTGTGAGAACATGTGCTTGCCATACTTACGAACTGCCCTGGTGAAGGTGCCTCCAGATTTGGTGTAGCCGGGGAGAACATCATCAAGAACTTTCTTGACATTTGTGTAGTCTATGTTGGAGTTACGGTTCGGGTCGAAATACGCGGCCATGGAATATTTCGGGCTTAAGAGGATGAGTGTGCAATGTGTGTCACTGCACAGAACACGGAATGTTAGAAAAAAAAGAACGATCAAAATCTAAGAAATCATATGTTACGGGGCGGTTAAGGGATGACTTACTTGGGAAAGTAAGCCACAAGGAAGTTATCCTTATCTAGGTTTGCCAGAATGACGCCTTCGAGGTGTGAACTCGCAACTTGGCGGTCCCTAGCGCTGCTCAAGTGCTTGGCACGCATGTAGAAGGGGTCGACTATCACGATGTCCGGGGTCTTGTCTCTAATGATCCGCATCTCCATACTCAGCGAAACAGCCGAACGAAGGTGTAGTGCAGCGGATGAAGGTTAAACATAGCAAAGATGTCATCAAACCGCAGGACGATCGTACCCCCGATGTCGCCATCCACAAAGCCCTTGCCCTCTGGCACCTTGGCCACGAAAACCGGGTATGCCACATCCTTCTCTTTGAGACGCCGCTTCTCCAAAGAAAGAACACTGTCGTGCAGACTCCGCATAGCACCGGTTGCAGCATTCATCATATTTGGCGGTAGCATCGCCCTACCCGCCACATGCACCCTCCTCGAGATATCCTTAGGTGAAGGTGGCCTGTCCTGAGCACGGATGATGAGGACATCAATACAATTGTTACACCCACAGCCCCTGCTGCTATACATACTGGACCAATTACTAGAGCTCGTGCATGCCAACTAAATTACCAGGTACTTCCGTTTCTTGGTAATGATTCTAATGTTCATGAGAATATGATGCTGCCTAAATTGGATACATTTGTTTTGCTTACAAATGAAGGGCCTAGCTTGGAGAAGGATGAACATTGGAGCAAGAACAAGCATGGAGATGATGGCATGCGCAAGGGGAACAAGAACGGAGTTACAAGTGATGATTTCAGGACTTTGAAGCCACCATAATGGGTGCATGAAGCCTTGGACGAAATATACAAGATGCCACTTCATAAATTTCGTCCCGAGGCTATTTTAGGTGCTGTGTCACCTTATTATTGGGCCAGGCCCATGTAATTTCGAAATACATAAGTATAGGCTATTTTTAGAGTCCGTATGTGTGGGGAAACAAGAGATAGGGTTGATTTCGGACCCCTCCACCAAGGGCCACGAAATTCCCCCCTCTTCCTCCATATATACAGCCCTTAGGGCATCGTTTAGACTTTGGGTTTTGTTTAGATTAAAAGTTCGCCATAGCTACAACTTCGTGTACTTCGTTTGTGTTCAACGACCAGACAAAGGCGTCACAGAACCCCACCTTGATCAATAAAGCTTTCATCTTATATTCGCAATATCCAGATTGCAATCTCAGTTTCTTGCTTGTTCTTCGTTTTCTCGCAGGAAACAGACCCTCGTGGTCAGGTTGATCGTGCTCCGGCGTGGTCAATAACCTCTCGGAGTTGGTTTAGCCATTGCTAAGGCGCGACGTCCTCGCACGTTCGTAGTCGGATCGTCAAAGTCGACTGCCACCAAAGCGATATCCATCATCTCATCAAAAGACGGGACACCTTTGCCTCTATCAAGTGGTATCAGATTTCCAGGTTGTCGGTTAGATTTTACAGTTTTTCGTAGTTTAGATCGAGTCTGTTCTTCATACCTATAGTCCACGAAAAAGCCACAAAAAAAATTAGGGTTAGATCATCATATCCGAACCAATCTGAGCCTTTGCATAATCTTTTCAGGGTTTTGCTTTGTTGAATTTGCGGTTGCATCGTCGTGTCTAGTTGCTGGTCTTAGAGTCTAGTCTTTTAGAGTTTCGAGTTCTGGTCATAAGTTGTCACGCCGCCGCTACACCATCATCATCACCCCTACCATCTACCACCACCGCTTATCCGCCACCGCTTCGAATCCGTATCCATATACCACCACAGCTGTCATATACCACCACCGCTGCCATCTACCACCATATATCCACCACCAATCTGAGTTCTTGTCATATTAGGTTTGTTTTCGAGATCCATCTAGATTCCAATTCGTGTTTCCTTGCCGGAGTAGGTTTCGAAAAAAAAAAGAGTCTGGAAACCACGCTCTGTTTAGGCCCAAAATTTTTCGAAAACGCATTTTTTGAAAAAAATTCTGGCTATCCTATTTTTAGGTGTTTCTGAGTGTTTTGAGACAGGTGCCATTATAGGAAGTTTTTTTTGACCCGTTTCCAGTTTTTGGGTCCGGGCAGTCGAAAAAAAAAATTGGTCGAAAAAAAATTTCGTGCCCATCCTGTCAGTTTGAGCTAGGAAGAGTTTTGAGACACTCACCATTATAGTGACTTTTCGCAAAAAAAAGCAGCGCAAAAAAAAGAGCGCAAAAAAAAGAGCGAAAAAAAATTCCAGAGAGTGCTTTTCCCTTGTTTACGTGCCGCGCCGTGATTTTGTTGGTGTTCTAGGCTCGCGTCTCTAGCACAGTCTAGCCTAGGACCAGCACAGTACCGTCGTTGAGCGTTTATTCAACTTTGCATCTCTGAATTGATTATTGCTGACCCTTTTTGCTACCATATTATAAGCCTTCCCAGCTCCACATACATCTACGTCGTGCGTTTGACTCTCCCTGGTAATCGCTCTATCCAAGCTTTGAGAGTTTTTGACTACAACGATTGCCGATCACCGCCTGCTGCTGGGTAAAAACTGGTAAGAATTTGAGATTTGCTTGACGGATTTGTGACACCCACCACCACCTCTTGTTAGTAGTCTGTAGGATCATATTCTTGTGTGTTTCTATTGCTGCTAACCATGCCAGGATCACAAGCCGATGAGACTGACTGGGAGAACATGACGAATAAGGATTTGCATGATAAATTTCAGCAAATGATGAGTGGGCAGGTGCAAGACGTGCTAAACAGATTTGAAGAGGCCATGGAGAAGATAGATGGCATGGAGAAGACGTTCGAAACAAAGCTCGATAACAAGTTTAATGAATTGCTCGCGCGTCTTCCACCACCACCACCCGCTGCACCTAACGCACCTCTCCAACAACAACAACAACGACTACCTCCACGTCGCGAAATAGACCTCCGCCGAGCGAGCCGTGTTCCTCTTGCATTTGGCCAAACTGTTGGTGCTGTTGTTGATACTTCTGTGGCTCCTGCTGCTGATGCGAAGGAGGATGATTATGTGGGAGATTACGAGGATGAGGTTGCTCAAAATCAGAACTACGTGCAACCACCAGCACCACCACCAGCAGGTCGACCTCAGGTATATATTCGTAATGGTAGGCCTGCACCACCACCTCAGGTATGAGATGATGTCCATATTCCTAAACTGAAATTGAATATTCCACATTTGAGGGTAGATATGTTCCTGATATATATCTTACTTGGGAGTTAGAAACTGAACAACGTTTTACATGTTTACAATATCCCGAGGAGAGACGGGTTGTTGCTGCTGTTTGTGCTTTCACTAGTTTTGCATGTGTCTGGTGGTATGAACATTGTAGATTATATCCTATTCCAACTACTTGGGTGTCACATCCCTAGCTTACCCTGGCCTTGGACTAGCTTGGTTGCTGCATCATGTTTAAATTCAAATGAAATTTGAATTGAGGAATTTTCAAAGCCTCAGAATCCTTTAAAAAAAACGATCAAGATAAAAATTGCTTCAAATAAGTCCAAGAAAATGTTCTTGTTATCCTCTGGAAATATTGGCAAGAGGTAAAATCCAAACCAATATTTTCGGTATCTCAGAAACATTTATTTTGGGTGTTTGAATTAAATCAATAGCTATTTGAATTGGACCTATATCTACTGTTAAATAAATATAGGTCCAATAATTCTGAAATATTTTTGTGGAGCATTGTTTTAATTCTTTTAGCTCCTAAAAATATTGTCAGAAGCAAAATAAATTGAATTGGTTTCAAAACCAAAATTCAAAACAAACCTGCAAAATAGAAAACAGAATTAAAACAGAAAGAGAGAGAGAGTTTTACCTGGCCACTTACCTGGCAGCCCACTGGCCGGCCCAGCACTGTGCTGGCCCGTGCCAGCCAGCTACTTCCCCTTGCCAGAGCAGGCAGGGAGGTGAGCATGGCGCGCCCGAGCTCGCCACGCACCACCCAGCCTCTCTGCATCGCCCTGGTCGCCGTTGCGCCGCGTGGATCGTCTCCTGGTCGTCGCCCCGACCTCGCCGACACCCCATTCGCCCCCCCTACGCCTCTCCTCGCCCGTTCCCCGCCATGGCCGAAGCCTCCATGGACGCGCTGCCGTAACCCCGCACCCACAGCCACTGCCCCACCTCTCCGACGTGATCCCGAGCTCCGCCACGACGTCGTCGTCCTCTCCATCGAGTCACGCGGCGCCAGAAGCTCTGCTGCATCTCCAACGCCGCCGTTTCCGACCTCGGGTGCCGGTGATCCCCGCCGTCGATTCGCCGGACCCCGTGCCTCCCCTGCCTCGCCAGCAGCACCAGAAGAACCGCGGTGAGCCGCTGCATCGTTTCCCCCATGCCTCGTTGCCTAACTCGCCCCCTAGCCGCATCAACCACCGGAGCCGAGCGCTCCCCGCCGCCGGCCATGTCGCCGCCGCGGTTGCAACCCCCGCACGTCGCACCAGAGCACGTAGGCGTGCTCAGCGTTTCCTCAGGAAGCCGCAGATCCCACCAGTTCTTCATGAAACGCGCCATAGCGCCTAACCGTCGGTGCCCGAGCTCCGGCCGCCGCCAAACACGTCGCCGGCGCCTTTTCCGGCGACCCCGAACCCAACTACCTGCACCACTCGCCACGGCCCACTCCCAGCTATCCATAGAGCCCAACGGCGCCCCGAACGGTGCCCTGTACGTGAAACCCGCACCTGCGCCGCCGCGTTTAGCCTCGCCGGCGGCTAAACGCCGGTGAGTTGACCCCGCCGACTAGGGGGTTTGACCCCCTCTCTCTCACTGACCTGCGGGCCCCGCCCGGCTAATTAGGTTAGGTTAGTTTAACTAAGCTAGGTTAGTTTAGTTAGACGCTGACACTCGGGACCCACCGGTCAGGGGTTGACCGGACTGTGCCACGTTGACCTGCTGACGTCATCATGACATCAGGCTGACGCATTAATGAATTACTGGAATTATTAATAATCAGGAAATTCCAGAAAATAGCTAAAACTTCAATAAATCATAGAAATTCAATCGTAACTCCAAATTAAATAAATTATATATGAAAAATTATCAGAAAAATTCAAGGAATCCATCTGTACCATTTTCATGCATGTTAGAACAACTTATAGATGCTGTTTAGTACAAATCATACTAATGGCATTTAAATAATCACATATGGAGTTTGAATTTGAATTTTATATTCAAACCAACTTCATTTAATCTGTTGCTAGTTGCATTAGCTCAAAACACATTCATATTGCCATGTCATGAGCATGCATCATATTGTGCATTGCATTGATTGTGTTCCTTTCTGTGTTGCCGGTAATTGTCCCCTCTCGATAGACGTGATACCGATGATGTGATCGTTGACACTGATGAAGACTCAATGCTATCTTCAGAAGTGCCAGGCAAGCAAAACCCCCTTGTTCATTCCGATACAATCCTACTCTCTCGCTCCTGCTCTCTTTTACTGCATTAGGACAACACCGATTCATCTGTTACTTGCTGCGGTAGCTGAACCTATTTATCCTTTGCATGACCTGTCATTGCCACAGTAAATAGATGAAACCCACTAGCATGAGTAGGAGTTGTTTGAGCCCTGTTGTGCCTACTCATTCATGTTTGTTTGTCATGCCTGCTACTGCTTAGAGTTGAGTCAGGTCTGATTCATCGGGGATGAATCAGAGGCGTGTGAACATGTCCTACTGTGTGTAAGCTAAGTGTGTGAACACGATTTGGTAAAGGTAGCGGTGAGAGGCCATGTAGGAGTACATGGTGGGTTGTCTCATTGAAGTCGTCCTTAGGAACTGAGTTCTGTGTTTGTGATCCATGATTCAGCTACTACCATACATTGGGCCCTGAAATATGACCCCGCTCGACTTCTTATTCACCCTTGTCCTCTGTCCAGGAGTTGCAAGTAGTTTCTGGTGTTTGTAGTATGCTGGAGGCCGTGGACAGCGATGACCGTAGGGGTGGGCTGTGATGCGGTAGGCACGTGGTCGGGTATACCGGGCGCCCGTTTGGTGTCACGGAACCCTGTTCACATCGTTTGGGGCTGTGAGCGAAACTCCGGCCGGATCTCCTCATGGATGGAACCCGTATAGGCGATAAACCTGGACTAGAGACTTGAGTGTTTAGGTAGGTCGTGGTCTACACCCACGTCGGCTTTCACTTGAAGTCTGCCGAGCACATGTCGTGTGCAGACGCTAAGTGGTGGAAACATGTATGAAGAAGTACACCCCTGCAGGGTTAACATCATCTATTCGAATAGCCGTGTCCGCGGTAAAGGACTTCTGGGTTGCTTATATCAGTTCATAGACAAGTGAAAGTGGATACTTTAAAATGCGCAAGATAAGCGTGAGTGCTATGGATGGCGTTCTCGTAGGGAGACGGGAGCGGATCCATAGTGGTGTATTGATATGGTGAATATGTGGACTCGTGTGCGCCACCTCAAAAGAGTCTCTTGCAGTCGTAGTTTAGGATAGCCACCGAGTCAAAGCTGGCTTGCTGCAGTTAAACCCCACCATCCCCTTGTTGAAAATGATGCATATGTAGTTAGTTCTGATGTAAGTCTTGCTGGGTACATTTGTACTCACGTTTGCCTATTTTATGTTTTTGCAGAGAGACTTCAGTCTCACTAGTAGTTCCGCTTGGACTTCGACGTTTAGCTTGATACCTCAGCTACGATCTTGTGCCCTCGGCAGGATCTGATAGATAGTCAGGCTTCTCAGCCTTTTTCATTTATAGATGTCTGTACTCAGACATGATAGCTTCCGCTTGTGCTTTGACTTGTATGCTCTGATTGTTGGGTCATGAGACCCATGTTTGTAATGTCTCGCTCCTCGGAGCCTATTGAATAAACTACTTGAGTCGTAGAGTCATTTTGTGATGCCATGTTGTATTGCACATATCGAGCATATTGTGTGTATGTTATTGAAATGCCTGGTATGTGTGGGATCTGACTATCTAGTTGTTTATCTTTAGTAGCCTCTCTTACTGGGAAATGTCTCCTAGTGTTTCCACCGAGCCATGGTAGCTTGCTACTGCTCCGGAACACTTAGGCCGGCCGACATGTGTCCTTCTTCGTTCCTGTGTCTGTCCCTTCGGGGAAATGTCACGCGATGAATACCGGAGTCCTGTTAGCCCGCTACAGCCCGGTTCACCGGAGTCCTGCTAGCCCAGTGCTACAGCCTGGATTCACTCGCTGATGACCGACACGTTCGATGCTGGGTCATGGATGCCTGTCCCTGTAAGTTTGTGCCACTTTGGGTTTACGACTAGCCATGTCAGCCCGGGCTCCTTATCATATGGATGCTAGCGACACTGTCATATACGTGTGCCAAAAGGCGCAAACGGTCCCGGGTAAAGGTAAGGCGACACCCGTGGGAATACCGTGCGTGAGGCCGCAAAGTGATATGAAGTGTTACATGCTAGATCTATGTGGCATTGAGTCGGGGTCCTGACAGCGTTGGTATCAGAGCTTGACTGCCTGTAGGATTACCAAGCCAAACTGGTCGAAGTTGAGTCTAGAAATGCTTTAGTTATATGTAAGGGAATTGATTGTGGGATGGAACGTAAGGCTCTTTTTACTCCTTATACCTCATGGCCTTCTGATCTGAGTCATCATCTTCTCTTCTACGGGGATTAAGAACTAGGCTATCTCTTCTTTCTATCAGGATCACGTGTTACTAATCCGTAGACTTATAAGATTGTTGATTCAAGCCTCAGTTCAGCTCCTACTATCTTCTGTATGTTAACTGTTGATCTCGAAACCTTGATATTGTGTTTCTGAGTGGTTATGCCACCATTTTTGTGAATGTCTCAAATCTTTTCTGAGCATTTACAGCCGTTATGCTGTCCGAGTCATCCCAGGTTTCTAAATAGTCGGATGCATTTGCAAATCCCTTCCTCCTGTTTCCGATGTGCCTTTGGTCAGATTAATCACACAAATCAGTGAGTTGAGGTACTTTATTGCCTTGACATATATGTTGGAGCTAGTATTATGACCCTAGGTGTCTTAGGGGATCATCTAGTAATTTAGCCATGATTTGTGTTCCCAGTGTGATGATTCTGGCCATCATTCTTGAAAGCATCCCGTGATGCTACTTAGTAGTAGGTATTCTATTCCTGGGTTCTTGAACCCGAGATTCACTCTACTTACTTCATGTTGATAGTAATTGCTAGCGCCTTTAGGATATTAGTAACCTTTGCGATAGTCCTTGAAGTCCGTGGTATCTTCTTCTTCCAGATACCATGAACTATTTATGGCAGAAGTTCCTCGTTGAACTGAAATATCACAACAGGATTATTCTTGAGGAGTTCTCCATTCATAAATCGTGACTCTGCCAGTTCTACCTTTCTGCATGGGTTATCCGGAAGAAATATGTTGAACTTGGTTCGACATACTAATCTATGCATCCACAACTCAGAAAATTATATGTTCCTTTGAGTTGTTCTCTTTAGTTGCATTCTGACCCTCGTCTATCAATTGATAGTCAAGAGTATGCGTGCGTTCGTTTATCGATGCCTATTACTCTTGCGGTCCGTCAAGCCATTCTATCGTAGAATGACTAGGAGAAACAAACTCCAGTACCTCTTCCATATCCAGGATTGGGTCAAAGAAATTGTGCTCCGCAGATCAAATTGCTAATCCAGCTTTTGTTCTGTTCTACCTTGGAGTATCACCATCTTTATATCGGGATTGTTATAGGAATTGCACACCATCCTATGAACTCTTGGTACAGTGATACTTCTTGCCATCATTAGTCATCCCTTGGTCTTCGTGTTGATGCAACCGGAATACCGACAAATGAATTGTGATGTGTGAAATCAATACTCCCCGCAACCTCGTTGCTTGGTAGTTAAAGGATAATAATTCCATTCTTAGCGTGTTGGTTTTTGAATCATCCTTCTAAGACTGATCGTGCTACCTAGTCCTTATTTCGGTGCACCATTCGATTGATGAGTTAGGATCTTGTCAAGTCCTCACTCATTTGATCATATCGTCTTGCCCTCAAAAGCAAGATTGTTCTCGAGCTTAGTAACATACCGGTGGTTCGTGATTTTCCGAATATCTTCTCGGAAGTATTACCAGGTTGTCACCTGACCGCTATGTTGAGCTCGTGATCAAGTTGGTTCCTTGTAAACCACCCCCTTTCCCAAAAATCGGTGTTAGATATCCCTGAGCTAGTTGGTTAAGCTAGACAACAACTTGGAGAGTTGGAAGATAAAAGCTTGTCTGACTTAGTTCGTTCCAAAGGGATATTCTTGTGTAGTGTGTGTTGAAGAAAGATGATATCTTCATCGATTGGTCCCTGTGATCAGTTGCTGCACCTACTGTCTTATCAATCCTTTGATTTGAGTGTGGGCTATCGTCAAATCAAGTCAGAACCAACGATGTTCGTAATGTTGTCCTACTCGTGGTTGATCCCTCGAGCATACACCATTATATCTTTTGGTTCTGACCAATGCTATCACCGTGTTCACACGATGGTGGAAGTCCAGTGATATGGAAATTCTGATGAGTTGTTGTTGAGCCCATTGACAACATTCTTATCTCCTCCATGATGTTGTTGAACATTAAGTTAGTGTTGGAAACTTTTGAAAGCATTTTCTTCATGCTAGCTCATGAAGTACTTGTTTGATGAAAGGAGTGACTTCCTTTGATTCACGTGCATTTTGATGTAAGTTGCCGTCGTGAATTCGAGAAAGTTTGTTTTTGCTCCTTTGGAATCATCCCAAGTCGGTCATGCACGTGCGAAGAATTCTGTGGACTGTTAGACTGATCATCTTCATTCCATATGTATATCCTAGCACACCAAGCCACTGATTGACTTGTTTAAGGAAAAGAAGTCTATGCTTGGGATCTAATCCATGGACTTGCGTAAAGACTTCGATATCCTCGATGATGGCTCCCAACCAGAACTCGGTAGTGTTTTATTGTAAGACTACCCTGTGGGCATGCTTGTCTGGGACAACGTGTTCACACGTGCGTATCAGAACCAGCTCATGTTTTGGAGCTTGCTATCGTAGTTCATTCCCCGAGAATCTCGCAACATCATCTCGTCGAATTGTGTTGCAAACTTTCATTTTTCTTCCTAGACTCGATGAGTCTGGAATATCCTAACACCAACCAGATCTGAATCTCAGGCAGATATGATGGTTGGAACATTTTCCAAGAACTATAATATTGGTCCCTCGATAACCGGTAAAGTGGATGTCGTGGCCAACACACCCAACCGGAAGACCTATTATTATAATATCTTGATTGAGGAAGTTGGCCACCTTCCCATAGGGATCTCGTAGGATTTACTCCCTAGTTGCCCCTATGGATTTTGAGATCCCGAAGTCCGACCTTTTTACTTGATGTTCTAGATATCAAACCATATCTATGAATGGGTTACACTAGCACATCAAGGAGAACATTAGAAGCGGAGTGCTAAATGTCTCTCGGTCGATCATCCAGATTTTTATTTCCTTGGCCTCGCTAAGGTGAAATCTGAGAAGGTGTTATCTTCCTTTGCATCTGCATCGTCCATCGTTGTTCATCATGGTGGTATGTTGTGTTGCCAGGATCCTTGACACGGATGTTGGTAAAACCTTGATGAATATGGGAATGCTCAAGTTCTTGAGAGCACGCACAAGCGCTAGGTGTTATCATCCGCACTAACTGGGTTTGCTCTCACCTTCCTCGGTTATGCTATAACTTCTCAAACCGTGGATTCACTCTCTATTGTTGGGATCTTCCCCAGTTACCAGAATCATTCCCAGCATTTGCATTTTGTTCCCAGCTTGCACCACCAATGTGCCATTCTACCATGGGTCTCTTCCATTTCCGGTGGTAAGCAAATTCATCCATTACGTTGTCTTCAACAAGGTAATCCACATCATCCAAGTCCGAGTATACCATTCTACCGACCCCCGCCAATCGATTGCTGTGATTTGCCTTAGGCTGATATAGAGAGTCTCAATGATCTCTATATCAAAGGTAATTCTTTTTGCCACTTAAGATAATAATCTACGAATCACCCTTCTCCAGGATGTTTCGTCGTGGTATCATGGCAATTCAACTCCTCGCTACGTTGACAACCGATCGCCACATTCTTAAGTCTGGAATTGTTGTCTACCTAGTGAACCTCGTCACCTGCTCCACTCCATCCCTCTAGAGGTATGCTTCATCTCTCAGCTCGAGAGATGTTGCTATGTCACATTCCGGGAGTTAATCCTGAGTTGTTCGACCTTCGAGAAGACCGATCCTTCCAGAGTTTTCCTTTCCCCTTCTTGTCATGATTAGCTGGAGTTCTCAGAGCAAGACGACAATACAAAGATGGTGTCAAATCAACGTTCATTTGAAGTGCAACCTGGATCATGAAGATTGTACTAGTTTGCGTTTCCCCTTCGTCCTACCCTACGCCTGAATCTCGAGACGAGATTCTTGTTTAGTGGGGGTGAGTTGTCACATCCCTAGCTTACCCTGGCCTTGGACTAGCTTGGTTGCTGCATCATGTTTAAATTCAAATGAAATTTGAATTGAGGAATTTTCAAAGCCTCAGAATCCTTTAAAAAAAATGATCAAGATAAAAATTGCTTCAAATAAGTCCAAGAAAATGTTCTTGTTATCCTCTGGAAATATTGGCAAGAGGTAAAATCCAAACCAATATTTTCGGTATCTCAGAAACATTTATTTTGGGTGTTTGAATTAAATCAATAGCTATTTGAATTGGACCTATATCTACTGTTAAATAAATATAGGTCCAATAATTCTGAAATATTTTTGTGGAGCATTGTTTTAATTCTTTTAGCTCCTAAAAATATTGTCAGAAGCAAAATAAATTGAATTGGTTTCAAAACCAAAATTCAAAACAAACCTGCAAAATAGAAAACAGAATTAAAACAGAAAGAGAGAGAGAGTTTTACCTGGCCACTTACCTGGCAGCCCACTGGCCGGCCCAGCACTGTGCTGGCCCGTGCCAGCCAGCTGCTTCCCCTTGCCAGAGCAGGCAGGGAGGTGAGCATGGCGCGCCCGAGCTCGCCACGCACCACCCAGCCTCTCTGCATCGCCCTGGTCGCCGTTGCGCCGCGTGGATCGTCTCCTGGTCGTCGCCCCGACCTCGCCGACACCCCATTCGCCCCCCCTACGCCTCTCCTCGCCCGTTCCCCGCCATGGCCGAAGCCTCCATGGACGCGCTGCCGTAACCCCACACCCACAGCCACTGCCCCACCTCTCCGACGTGATCCCGAGCTCCGCCACGACGTCGTCGTCCTCTCCATCGAGTCACGCGGCGCCAGAAGCTCTTCTGCATCTCCAACGCCGCCGTTTCCGACCTCGGGTGCCGGTGATCCCCGCCGTCGATTCGCCGGACCCCGTGCCTCCCCTGCCTCGCCAGCAGCACCAGAAGAACCGCGGTGAGCCGCTGCATCGTTTCCCCCATGCCTCGTTGCCTAACTCACCCCCTAGCCGCATCAACCACCGGAGCCGAGCGCTCCCTGCCGCCGGCCATGTCGCCGCCGCGGTTGCAACCCCCGCACGTCGCACCAGAGCACGTAGGCATGCTCAGCGTTTCCTCAGGAAGCCGCAGATCCCACCAGTTCTTCATGAAACGCGCCGTAGCGCCTAACCGTCGGTGCCCAAGCTCCGGCCGCCGCCAAACACGTCGCCGGCGCCTTTTCCGGCGACCCCGAACCCAACTACCTGCACCACTCGCCGCGGCCCACTCCCAGCTATCCATAGAGCCCAACGGTGCCCCGAACGGTGCCCTGTACGTGAAACCCGCACCTGCGCCGCCGCGTTTAGCCTCGCCGGCGGCTAAACGCCGGCGAGTTGACCCCGCCGACCAGGGGGTTTGACCCCCTCTCTCTCACTGACCTGCGGGCCCCGCCCGGCTAATTAGGTTAGGTTAGTTTAACTAAGCTAGGTTAGTTTAGTTAGACGCTGACACTCGGGACCCACCGGTCAGGGGTTGACCGGACTGTGCCACGTTGACCTGCTGACGTCATCATGACATCAGGCTGACGCATTAATGAATTACTGGAATTATTAATAATCAGGAAATTCCAGAAAATAGCTAAAACTTCAATAAATCATAGAAATTCAACCGTAACTCCAAATTAAATAAATTATATATGAAAAATTATCAGAAAAATTCAAGGAATCCATCTGTACCATTTTCATGCATGTTAGAACAACTTATAGATGCTGTTTAGTACAAATCATACTAATGGCATTTAAATAATCACATATGGAGTTTGAATTTGAATTTTATATTCAAACCAACTTCATTTAATCTGTTGCTAGTTGCATTAGCTCAAAACACATTCATATTGCCATGTCATGAGCATGCATCATATTGTGCATTGCATTGATTGTGTTCCTTTCTGTGTTGCCGGTAATTGTCCCCTCTCGATAGACGTGATACCGATGATGTGATCGTTGACACTGATGAAGACTCAATGCTATCTTCAGAAGTGCCAGGCAAGCAAAACCCCCTTGTTCATTCCGATACAATCCTACTCTCTCGCTCCTGCTCTCTTTTACTGCATTAGGACAACACCGATTCATCTGTTACTTGCTGCGGTAGCTGAACCCCTTTATCCTTTGCATGACCTGTCATTGCCACAGTAAATAGATGAAACCCACTAGCATGAGTAGGAGTTGTTTGAGCCATGTTGTGCCTACTCATTCATGTTTGTTTGTCATGCCTGCTACTGCTTAGAGTTGAGTCAGGTCTGATTCATCGGGGATGAATCAGAGGCGTGTGAACATGTCCTACTGTGTGTAAGCTAAGTGTGTGAACACGATTTGGTAAAGGTAGCGGTGAGAGGCCATGTAGGAGTACATGGTGGGTTGTCTCATTGAAGCCGTCCTTAGGAACTGAGTTCTGTGTTTGTGATCCATGATTCAGCTACTACCATACATTGGGCCCTGAAATATGACCCCGCTCGATTTCTTATTCACCCTTGTCCTCTGTCCAGGAGTTGCAAGTAGTTTCTGGTGTTTGTAGTATGCTGGAGGCCGTGGACAGCGCTGACCGTAGGGGTGGGCTGTGATGCGGTAGGCACGTGGCCGGGTATACCGGGCGCCCGTTTGGTGTCACGGAACCCTATTCACATCGTTTGGGGCTGTGAGCGAAACTCCGGCCGGATCTCCTCATGGATGGAACCCGAATAGGCGATAAACCTGGACTAGAGACTTGAGTGTTTAGGTAGGTCGTGGTCTACACCCACGTCGGCTTTCGCTTGAAGTCTGCCGAGCACATGTCGTGTGCAGACGCTAAGTGGTGGAAACATGTATGAAGAAGTACACCCCTGCAGGGTTAACATCATCTATTCGAATAGCCGTGTCCGCGGTAAAGGACTTCTGGGTTGCTTATATCAGTTCATAGACAAGTGAAAGTGGATACTCTAAAATACGCAAGATAAGCGTGAGTGCTATGGATGGCGTTCTCGTAGGGGAACGAGAGCGGATCCATAGTGGTGTATTGATATGGTGAATATGTGGACTCGTGTGCGCCACCTCAAAAGAGTCGCTTGCAGTCGTAGTTTAGGATAGCCACCGAGTCAAAGCTGGCTTGCTGCAGTTAAACCCCACCATCCCCTTGTTGAAAATGATGCATATGTAGTTAGTTCTGATGTAAGTCTTGCTGGGTACATTTGTACTCACGTTTGCCTATTTTATGTTTTTGCAGAGAGACTTCAGTCTCACTAGTAGTTCCGCTTGGACTTCGACGTTTAGCTTGATACCTCAGCTACGATCTTGTGCCCTCGGCAGGATCTGATAGATAGTCAGGCTTCTCAGCCTTTTTCATTTATAGATGTCTGTACTCAGACATGATAGCTTCCGCTTGTGCTTTGACTTGTATGCTCTGATTGTTGGGTCATGAGACCCATGTTTGTAATGTCTCGCTCCTCGGAGCCTATTGAATAAACTACTTGAGTCGTAGAGTCATTTTGTGATGCCATGTTGTATTGCACATATCGAGCATATTGTGTGTATGTTATTGAAATGCCTGGTATGTGTGGGATCTGACTATCTAGTTGTTTATCTTTAGTAGCCTCTCTTACCGGGAAATGTCTCCTAGTGTTTCCACCGAGCCATGGTAGCTTGCTACTGCTCCGGAACACTTAGGCCGGCCGGCATGTGTCCTTCTTCGTTCCTGTGTCTGTCCCTTCGGGGAAATGTCACGCGATGAATACCGGAGTCCTGTTAGCCCGCTACAGCCCGGTTCACCGGAGTCCTGCTAGCCCAGTGCTACAGCCTGGATTCACTCGCTGATGACCGACACGTTCGATGCTGGGTCATGGATGCCTGTCCCTGTAAGTTTGTGCCACTTTGGGTTTACGACTAGCCATGTCAGCCCGGGCTCCTTATCATATGGATGCTAGCGACACTGTCATATACGTGTGCCAAAAGGCGCAAACGGTCCCGGGTAAAGGTAAGGCGACACCCGTGGGAATACCGTGCGTGAGGCCGCAAAGTGATATGAAGTGTTACATGCTAGATCTATGTGGCATTGAGTCGGGGTCCTGACATTGGGCTGCTTTGAAAACTGCTATGCGTACGCGTTGGGTTCCACCATATTATCAATGTGAATTGCTTCAAAAATTGCAGCGTTTAAGACAAGGAAAAAATTCTGTAGAAGAATATTATCAGGAATTACAAACTGGCATGATTCGATGTGGTATTGTTGAGGAGAATGAAGCTATGCTTGCACGTTTTCTGGGTGTTTTAAATAGAGAGATTCAGACCATTCTAGACTATAAGGAGTATACTAATATCACTCGTTTATTCCATCTTGCTTGTAAAGCTGAACGTGAAGTGCAGGATCGACAAGCATTGGCGCGAACTAACTTTTCTGCAGGCCGAGCTTCATCATGGACACCGCGTGCATCTTCTACTTCAACTGCACCAGCACCTCAATCAGGTGCCTCCTACAGCCGTGATACAAGAAAACAGGAACAACCACCATTATCTGCCAAGAGCACACCTGCCGGGCCTGCACAGAGTTCTTCTTCTTCCAGGGCATCAACAGGGCACACAAGTGATATTATTTGTCGTCGTTGTAAGGGAGGAGGTCATTATGCGAGAGAATGCAAATCTCCACGTGTAATGATTGCTACCGAGGGTGGTGGATATGAGTCCGCTAGTGACTATGATGAGGACACATTGGCTCTTATTACACGTGAAGAACATGGTGGAGATGATTCTGATCATGAGACGCAATACATCGCTCCTGAAGATGCTGACAGGTATGAATGTTTAGTTGCTCAACGTGTTTTGAGTGTGCAGGTCACACAAGCCGAGCAAAATCAGAGGCACAATTTGTTCCATACCAAGGGAGTTGTGAAGGGACATTCTGTGCGCGTCATAATAGACGGAGGGAGCTGCAACAACTTGGCTAGCATGGAGATGGTGGAGAAGCTTTCTCTCACCACAAGACCACATCCACATCCTTACTACATCCAATGGTTCAACAACAGCGGCAAGGTTAAGGTAATACGTACTGTTCGTGTGCATTTTAGTATCTCTACATATGCTGATTATGTTGATTGTGATGTGGTACCTATGCAAGCATGTTCCTTATTACTTGGTAGACCATGGCAATTTGATAAAAATTCTGTACACCATGGTAGAAACAATCACTATACTCTTGTTCATAAGGATAAAAATATTACTTTGCTTCCTATGACTCCTGATTCCATTTTGAAAGATGATATTAATAGAGCTAATAAAGCAAAACAGGAGAAGAATAAGAGTGAAAATCAGATTGTGGCAAAAGAATTTGAGCAACAAATGAAGCCTAATAATAAACCATCTAGTGTTGCTTCTGAAATTAAATTGAAAAGTGCATGTTTATTTGCCACCAAATCTGATATTGATGAGCTAGATTTCAGCAAATCTGTTTGCTATGCTTTTGTGTGCAAAGAGGCATTATTTTCATTCGAGGACGTGCCTTTCTCTTTGCCTCCTGCTGTCACTAACATTTTGCAGGAGTTCGCTGACGTTTTTCAGCAAGACGTGCCACCGGGATTACCGCCTATTCGAGGGATTGAGCATCAGATTGACTTAATTCCCGGTGCTTCACTGCCAAACCGTGCACCATACCGTACCAATCCAGAGGAGACGAAGGAGATTATGCCTCAAGTACAAGAGCTTCTCGACAAAGGTTATATACGCGAATCCCTTAGTCCTTGTGCTGTTCCTATTATTCTAGTGCCGAAAAAGGATGGTACATCACGTATGTGTGTTGATTGTAGAGGCATTAATAATATTACTATTCGTTATCGTCATCCTATTCCTAGGCTAGATGATATGCTTGATGAATTGAGTGGCTCTACAATATTCTCCAAAGTTGATTTGCGTAGTGGCTACCATCAAATTCGTATGAAATTGGGAGATGAATGGAAAATAGCAATTAAAACTAAGTTTGGATTATATGAGTGGTTAGTCATGCCTTTTGGGTTAACTAATGCACCTAGTACTTTCATGAGATTAATGAACGAAGTTTTACGTGCTTTCATTGGACGATTTGTGGTAGTTTACTTTGATGACATATTGATTTGTAGCAGATCTTTGGAAGAACATTTGGAACATTTACGTGCTGTTTTTATTGCTCTACGTGATGCACGTTTGTTTGGTAACCTTGGGAAGTGCACCTTTTGCACCGACCGAGTATCTTTTCTTGGCTATGTTGTTACTCCACAGGGAATTGAAGTTGATAAAGCCAAGATTGAAGCTATTGAGAGTTGGCCGCAGCCCAAAACGGTCACACAAGTGAGGAGTTTTCTTGGCCTCGCTGGATTCTATATGCGTTTTGTGAGAGATTTCAGCACCATTGCTGCACCTCTCAATGAGCTTACAAAGAAAGATGTGCCTTTTCTTTGGGGTACCGCACAGGAAGAAGCCTTCACGGTATTGAAAGATAAGTTGACACATGCTCCTTTACTCCAACTTCCTGATTTTAATAAGACTTTTGAGCTCGAATGTGATGCTAGTGGAATTGGATTAGGAGGTGTGTTATTACAAGATGGCAAACCTGTTGCATACTTTTCTAAAAAATTGAGTGGGCCTAGTCTGAATTATTCTACTTATGATAAAGAATTATATGCTCTTGTTCGGACTTTAGAAACATGGCAACATTATTTATGGCCCAAAGAATTTGTTATACATTCTGATCATGAATCTTTGAAACATATTAAAAGTCAAGCTAAACTGAATCGTAGACATGCTAAATGGGTTGAATTCATTGAGACTTTCCCTTATGTCATTAAACACAAGAAGGGAAAAGAAAATGTTATTGCTGATGCATTGTCTCGTTGCTATACTATGCTTTCACAACTTGACTTCAAAATATTTGGTTTGCAGACCATCAAAGATCAATATGTGCATGATGCTGATTTTAAAGATGTAATGCAGAATTGTAAAGAAGGAAGAATGTGGAACAAGTTTGTTGTTAACGATGGATTTGTGTTTCGTGCTAACAAGCTATGCATTCCAGCTAGCTCCGTTCGTCTTTTGTTGTTGCAGGAGGCGCATGGAGGAGGATTAATGGGACACTTTGGCATGAAGAAGACGGAGGACGTACTTGCTACACATTTCTTTTGGCCAAAGATGAGACGGGATGTTGAGCGTTTTATTGCTCGCTGCACTACATGTCAAAAAGCTAAGTCACGACTCAATCCTCATGGTTTATATATGCCTTTGCCTGTACCTAGTGTTCCTTGGCAGGATATATCTATGGACTTTGTTTTAGGTTTACCTTGAACAAAGAAGGGGAGGGATAGCATATTTGTTGTCGTGGATAGATTCTCGAAAATGGCACACTTTATACCATGTCATAAAAGCGATGATGCTGTTAATGTTGCTGATTTGTTCTTTCGTGAAATTATTCACTTGCATGGTGTGCCAAATACTATTGTTTCAGATCGTGATACTAAATTTCTTAGCCACTTTTGGAGATGTTTATGGGCTAAGTTGGGGACTAAACTGCTTTTTACTACTACTTGTCACCCCCAAACTGATGGACAAACTGAAGTAGTCAATAGAATGTTGTCTACTATGCTTAGGGCTGTTTTGAAGAATAATAAGAAAATGTGGGAGGAATGCTTGCCTCATATTGAATTTGCTTATAATCGTTCATTGCATTCTACTACTAAGATGTGCCCTTTTGAAGTTGTGTATGGTTTCCTACCTCGTGCACCTATTGATTTGTTGCCTCTTCCATCTACGGAGAAGGTTAATTTTGATGCTAAAAAACGTGCTGAATTGATTTTAAAAATGCATGAGTTAACTAAGGAAAACATTGAGTGTATGAATGCTAAATATAAACTTGCTGGAGATAAGGGTATAAAACATGTTGTGTTTGCAGCTGGAGATCTTGTTTGGTTACATTTGCGTAAGGATAGATTTCCTGATTTGCGCAAATCAAAGTTAATGCCACGTGCTGATGGTCCCTTTAAGGTGTTAGAGAAAATAAATGATAATGCATATAAACTTGAGCTGCCTGCAGATTTTGGGGTTAGTCCCACTTTTAACATTGCAGATTTGAAGCCTTATTTGGGTGAGGAAGATGAACTTCCGTCGAGGACGACTTCATTTCAAGAAGGGGAGGATGATGAGGACATCAATACAATTGTTACACCCACAGCCCCTGCTGCTATACATACTGGACCAATTACTAGAGCTCGCGCACGCCAACTAAATTACCAGGTACTTTCGTTTCTTGGTAATGATTCTAATGTTCATGAGAATATGATGCTGCCTAAATTGGATACATTTGTTTTGCTTACAAATGAAGGGCCTATCTTGGAGAAGGATGAACATTGGAGCAAGAACAAGCATGGAGATGATGGCATGCGCAAGGGGAACAAGAACGGAGTTACAAGTGATGATTTCAGGACTTTGAAGCCACCATAATGGGTGCATGAAGCCTTGGACGAAATATACAAGATGCCACTTCATAAATTTCGTCCCGAGGCTATTTTAGGTGCTGTGTCACCTTATTATTGGGCCAGGCCCATGTAATTTCGAAATACATAAGTATAGGCTATTTTTAGAGTTCGTATGTGTGGGGAAACAAGAGATAGGGTTGATTTCGGACCCCTCCACCAAGGGCCACGAAATTCCCCCCTCTTCCTCCATATATACAGCCCTTAGGGCATCGTTTAGACTTTGGGTTTTGTTTAGATTAAAAGTTCGCCATAGCTGCAACTTCGCGTACTTCGTTTGTGTTCAACGACCAGACAAAGGCGTCACAGAACCCCACCTTGATCAATAAAGCTTTCATCTTATATTCGCAATATCCAGATTGCAATCTCAGTTTCTTGCTTGTTCTTCGTTTGCTTGCAGGAAACAGACCCTCGTGGTCAGGTTGATCATGCTCCGGCGTGGTCAATAACCTCTCGGAGTTGGTTTAGCGATTGCTAAGGCGCGACGTCCTCGCACGTTCGTAGTCAGATCGTCAAAGTCGACTGCCACCAAAGCGATATCCATCAACTCATCGAAAGACGGGACACCTTTGCCTCTATCAACGGATCGAACTCGGTGCGGGCTGGCTCGCACCGGCGCCCTTGTTAGTCTTTCCTTTCCGTCTCTTCTTCTTGATCTCCTGTAATGGGACCGAGTTTTGCTCACAGACCGCCTTCTTGAGCGTGTTGGGGCTGATAATATTTCGCACCTCGGCTATCTGAGGCTCGGTGAAGGCGGGAGCTGGAGGCGTGTCCTGAGAACTGAACGCCAGACGATGCCTGTTACAATTGGAATTCTCTGGCGTACCAGCTAGATCGCGGTGGTCTTGGTTGGGTTCTTGAGAAAGAGGCCCGCAAAACTCCTCAGCGTACCCATGTTCGGCAAAGTACTTATCAACGTTGGTAAATGTACCATCGTCGTTGTCGTCGCCGTCCGGATCCTGTGCCATAGGGCTGTCCGGATCCTGTGCCATAGGGATGTCCGGCAGGTCCGGTTGCATTGCGGCGTTCTTGCCATGGCTTGGCACCGGCACAACTGGCGGTCTTGTCTGTGGGGTGGTGTCCCCCGCCCCCAAACGAATCTGGCTCTTCGGCCAAAGCAGGGGCCAGTTTACGTAGGCGCTGAGGGTCATCTCATCTTCTTCGTCGGCCCCAACAGGTCAAATCAGAGGTAACAACTCATCGCAGCCTAGTAGCACCCGAACCACTTCAACCATATACATTGTGGGTGGCATTGGATTACCGTGGAACATGGGGTTGCCCGGTTGAACGATTCTGCCCTTGGTGACATCGACTAACTCGGCGCCCACGAAGTGCAGAAGAGTGCAAGGAATGTCGGCGGTGCCTTGCGAAAACATGTACAGGGCGTTAGGGATGCCTAGTCAAAGGCAAGGAGATGAAGTCATCGGCCGAGAGGCTTAGTTACCATGATGCCGTCGAGCTCGGCTAATGTCGAGGCACCGCCAACGGCAGGCGTGCAACTGACGGAGGGGGCGCTTGTTGGCGAGGTGCCGGCCGGCGTACACCCGGGTGCATTAAGCTCCAATGCCCGTGCCGGCGCCGGAGACATGAATACCGCCTCCGCCGGAGACACCAATGGTGCTGCCAGAGACACCAATGGCGCCGCCTGCGCGCTGTGGGAGTTGCAGGCCGTGAAGCTGGGAACCGGGGGAGGCCCCTGTTGGCCGCCCGCAATCCACGTTGTCATCCCATGAATCAACGTAGGCACCATGGCGTTGAGTGTCGTTCCAAGTTGTTGTTGCACTTGTCTTGGACAAGCTCCGGAATCGGCGCCACTTGTGCCTTGAGTTCTTCAACCTCGCGCGTATGGCTTTCCGAGCTGGTCTTTTTCTCCTTCCGCACACCAGCGGTATAGTATGACCCCCATTTTATGGACAAGCCTTTGCCGGCCACACGACCAGCTGACGTCGGCTTAGTGAGCTTATCCTTGTTTTTCATTACGTTCAGCGCCCTATTTAAAGGGGTGTCGAAAGGGGAGCTCTTAGACGACCCCGCGCTACTGCTTTCAGTGTCCTGCGAAAGGAACGTGAACCATTTAGAAATATTGGGGATTAATTAGAGTGCAACCATATGGAGCTAATTACGCGGGGGTGTATTCCTTACCAGAAGAAGCTCAAGCGCCCTGGTCTTCGAATCCGTGGTAAGCTCCTTTGTTATCGGGTCCTCCTTGTACCGGGCCCTGACATAGTTCCTGGTCTGCTTGTCACCGCTGTATTTCTCGAAGCGGGGCGGTAGGCCTTGCTCGGCACGCTCCGCGTCCTCCTTGTCCCATATAGGCTCCGCCACTCTGTAACCGCCGGGACCGAGTTTGTGTTCCCCTAAGTTCAACTCCCGCATTTCTTTACCCCACTGACTTGATTCGAATGTTGCACTGCTCTCGCACTTGACCTTGAACTCCTTGTACTCATCTTCGCTCATCAAAGGATATTTCGCCTTGATCTTCTCATAACTATCACCTTTATCAATCATTCTCTTCACCGCGCTTTTCCAAGTAGACAGGGCCGTGCTCATCTTCGTGAGGGCGGCACTATTCACTTTATTCCCTAAGAGGCGTGTGTTTTCAAATTCGGCGGGGAACTTGTATCGTTCATGCATCTTCGTGAAGAGGAGGTTGTGCAAATTCCCTCGGTCCTTATGCCTAAGGTTCTCGGTGTTGATCGAGATAGTGCTCCGGAGAATGCACCCGAGCTGAACCGAGTACCCCTTGACTATATGTTTGGGCTCCGTTGGATTCCCGTCGGAGTCCACTTGAGTGAATTCCTCCTTGAGGGTGCGGAGCGCATTCGGGTGCCGGTCCTTCCTTTGCTTCTTCGGTTGGCTGCCATCTGTGTGTGCGCCGCCATCATCTGTGGTGGCATCCTCAGCGGCACCATTAGTGGTGTCATCCCCGACGCCACTAGGTGTTGTGTAGTCAGGATCGGTGTCTTCCGCGGCGTCCTCATAGCGGTGAGGTTCTTCCTCCATCTCCTGGGACAGCTCCCAAAATTGCTTGCCGCCTGAACCGCCGGCCTCATCGTTGTGGGCCATGTTTCGCTCTAAATAGGAAAAAAGTTTGGTCAAAAAGTTGGTTATTGTCAAGGAACAAGATCATGGTTTCATCATTTAGGGTTTGTCGACACCGAGGCAGTCTAGGAAAAAATAAATCCGCAAGTCAATATATCAGGACCCATCACATCTTCATAGACTTGATGGGGCCTCAAATGCCCTTCCTCATCTACAACTAGTTGTCCGCCTCAATCGATGGGTTTTCTCACATTTTTCTGATTCAAACTAGATTTCGATGGTTGTTAGGTTATTCGGAAGCAGTAGCAACTTGTAGAGGGTGCAAACTAGCCAGCATTGGGAAGTTCCAGTCTACTAGTAGAGGGAAAAACATGAGGAGCAGCTTGTAGGTTTGCTTGCTCCGGTGGTACGGGATGGAGGATATAGCTGTAGCACCCCTACATCGTACATAGATTTATTTTTTGCCCTGTTGCTCTTACTAGTTTTAGCTTATCAAAGTGGATGTATGTATCACATGTTTCTGAAACTAGATCTGTATTGCTGGTAGGTTATTTTGTGTATGTGATCTAAAATAAATACAAAAATTATTTTTTGCCCTGCTTCTCTTGCTAGTTTTAGCTTATCAAAGTGGATGTATGTATCATATTCTTCTGGTGCATGAGAGAGTGAGGGGTAAACCACAAGCTAGACAAGTGAAGGTGGTGGAGTGGTGCTGCATCCCCATCCATCCATCTATCCATCCATCTGCATCATCTCTTTTGACTTGACCACACTGGCTCATAGCTAATCTAGCCAAGCTACCTAGATCCACCTGCTTGCTTGTTGCACATTGTGTGGAGGGAGTAGATCTCGCCACTGCTTAAGTGTAAAGCTAGATAGTGTGTGGAGGGTTGCCGTACTTGTCGAAGTCTTGCTCATTGGCTACTCCATCCATTCTGATGGTCTTCCTTTTGCCTCTCCTCACGACAACACGACTGGGCTTTGACGGGTCGGTAATGAAGAAGCATTGGTCCACTTGGGAAGCCAGTACCCATGGCTCATTTTTCGCGGTGACGTTTGCACCCGCGGTCTTGGATTTGGCTTCGGGTATAACCATGGTGGTGAAATACCGGTCTTCTTTTAGGACGCTCTTGGCCCATCTGACACGGAACATCGGGACCTTCTCTCCAGCGTAGCTCAGCTCCCAGATCTCCTCGATCCTTCCGTAGTATCTGTCCTTGTCGTTACCGGTGTAGGATTCCATCGTTACCTCGGAGTTCTGATAACCATCCCTCTTCATGTCCTTGTCCTCGGTGTAGAATGTGTAGCCGTTGATATCGTACGCCTCATAGGTCATCAGGTTGTGCTCGGCGCCCTGTGACAAGGCGAATATGAGTTGTTCTTCCGCGGAAGAATCCTCATGTAAAGGGTATGACAGAAGCTTCTACTTGAACCAACGCGTGAAACATGAGTTGTGCTCTTTGAGTATATCTCCGTCCGTCCTCTATTGGCCTCGGTCATTGTACGTCTTCTCAATAAAGGTTTTGTGCTCTACCACCCAAGGATCGACCACGTCTATGTGTTGTAGCGTGACTAGGTTTGCTCTTTCAAAGTCGGCGAGTTGACCCTCGAAGTCGACATGCATTTCGCGGCGACCCTCACGGTGACACCATCCAGCGAGCCTGCCGAGGTGCCTGTTAACGGGTAGACCAACGGGGTTCTCGATGCCTAGATAATTCATGTAGTAGGAGATGCACTCTTCGATCAGAAAGCCCCTGGCTATACTTCCCTCTGGACGTGACATGTTGCGAACGTATCCTTTGATGATACCATTCATCCTTTCGAACGGCATCGTGCTGTGCAGGAACTTCGGCCCGAGTTGGATGATATCCTCCACGATATGGACCAGCAGATGCACCATAACATCAAAGAATGCGGGCGGGAAGTACATCTCAAGCTCGCATAGTATCACCACGATCTCTTCCTGTAGCCTTCTGAGTTGCCTCACGCCAATCGACTTCCGAGAGATGACGTTGAAAAAGTTGCATAGGACAAATAGCATTTCACGGATGTGCGCGTCCATGATCCCACGGATTGCAACTAGAAGTATCCACGTCATCAGCACGTGACAGTCGTGAGACTTCATCCCGCTGAACTTCTGCTTCGTTGGGTCTAGGTATCTGCTTATCTTCCCCGCGTAACCATAAGGAAGTTTTACTCCTAGGAGGCAGGTAAAAAACTGCTCGATCTCCTCCTGACTTAGAGTGGAGCACGTGGGAGGGTAGTCATTTCCGGTCTTCTTGGCCTTTTTGCCTTTGCGACGACTTTCTGTGTCCTTCTTCGCCTCATCATCATCATCATCATCATCATCATCATTAGCGTGAAGCTCCTGCCTGATGCCCATTGATTTCAAGTCTGCCCTTGCTTTCGGCCCATCTTTGGTCCTCTCTGGTATGTTGAGCAGGGTACCAAGCAGACTCTCGCACACGTTCTTCGTGATATGCATGACATCAAGGTTGTGAGGCACACGGTGGATATTCTAGTACGACAAGTCCCAGAAAACAGACCTCGTTTTCCATACCTTCAGCAGCGGCTCTGGCGCCTTTCACTTCTTTCCCGGCTCTAGCGCCTTTTTCTTCTTTCCCAGCAGTGGGCTGTCTTTCCAATTTTTCAACAGCTCGTCTATTTCCTCGCCGCTCCTCGTACACGGGCGTTTTCGGGGTTCGGTTTCACCATCGAACAGATCCTTGCATTTCCTCCACGGGTCATCATCGTGAAGCCACCTTTGATGTCCCATGAACACGGTTTTCGAAGACCCGGGATCTCTATCTAGCTGGCAATATGTTGTGTCATCCATGCACCTTACGCATCCAGAAAATCCGTGGACTACCTGCCCCGCGAGATATCCGTAAGCGAGATAGTCGTGCACCGTCGTGAGCAGTGCAGCTCTCATAGGGAAATATTCTTTCTCTGCGGCATCCCACGTATTGGCTGGCGTTTTCCACAGCGTGTCTAGCTCGTCCTTCAGTAGCCCCAGATACAGATTGATGTCATTCCCTGGTTGTTTCGGCCCTTCAATTAGCATACTCATGTGAATGTACTTCCTCTTCATGCACAACCAGGGGGGAAGGTTGTACATCCACACAAACACAGGCCAGGTGCTATGTGTGCTTCTCTGGCTGCCAAACGGATTGACTCCATCGGTGCTCGCGCCCAGCACAATGTTCCTTGGATCCTTCCCAAAATTTGGGTATTCGAAGTTCAACGCTTGCCACTGGCTCGCATCCTTAGGGTGACTCAGCATCTTGTCTTTTTTATTTATCTCCGGATCATTTCCGTCATTTTCCCGCTTCTTCTCCTCCCTATCCGTGTGCCAACGCAGGAGCTTTGCTACCTTAGGGTCCGCGAAATACTGCTGCAGACGAGGAGTGATCGGAAAGTACCACACCGATTTTCGAGGAGCTTTCTTCCTCTTCTTGTATCGAGTGAGGCCGCACACTTGACATATGGTAGACTCCGCGTGCTCGTCCCAATAAATGATACAATTGTTCATGCACACATGGTATTTCACGTGCGGTAAATCCAAAGGACACACGATTTTCTTCGCCTCCTCGAAACTGGTCGGGCACTTGTTCCCCTTGGGAAGACGTTCGTGCCAGAATGACATGTTCTTGTCGAAGCATGCGTCGGTCATTTTGTGTTTTACCTTCATCTCCAGAGCCATGAGCGTTACTTTCAGGCGGGTATCCTCGGGCCTGCATCCTTCATACAATGGAGTAACCGCGTCTATCTCCAGTTGATCTAGCTTGGCTTTCTCTCGGGCGGCAGCTCTTGTGTTATCCGTCTTCTTGAGAAGCAGCTCTTGAATATGAGGGTCCTGCACCCAGCCTCCATCATCGTCTGCTTCGGCATCTTCATCTTCATGATCATGCCCTTCGTCTTGATCTTCCTCATCATCATGTACGACATCTTCTACATGATGACTGTGTACAGCATCACCGTCGTGATCATGTCCCGGAGATTCTTCGTCTTCTCGCCCGCCCTTGCCGCGGTGGTACTTGTCTTGTTGCCCTTCCTCATTTCTTGCCCGCCCCCCATGGACGACTTCATAGTCATCTTCATCACCTTGCCACCGATAGCCATCCATGAAACCACGCAAGAGCAAGTGGTCCCGCACCTGCTCGGAATCCGGGTCCGCAATAAGGCTCTTCATCTTGCATATTCGACACGGACATCTTATCTCCGTCTCGTTCTTTTGAAGCATCTCGGCCTTCGCGGAGCTCAAAAACCTATTCACGATGCCTTCCGTCATCGTGCGGACCATGGTCGCCTGCGGGGTAGAGCAAAACGATATTTTAGAACCAAGAAAAAATTTGGCATGACCTTCCCTAAAAATAGGATAAAAAAGAATGCATAGTGCCAAATTCTCGCCGAAACGGAAATGAATCAAAACATTCCGGCAAGATATTGGCAACTATCGCATTTCAAATATGGTACCTTCAAACACAAACATATATGCAACACCACAAACACATGCAACACCACAAACATACATAGATCTAGCTAGGCCACAAAAAGTGCATGTGCACGTTGTTGGAGCGAGCTAGGGAGAAAAAAAGTAGATCTATATCATGAAGATAGCTTTCCCCTTACTTACCTATCACAAAAAAGGTAATTTCACCACTTAATTTTGATGAATCTATGGTGGAAATGAGGTGAGGAGGAGGAGGCAGCCGAAAGCTTGAAGAAGGAGGTGGAGGGAATGAAGTGGGGAAAGTGAGTAGGTAGGTGTGGGGCTGTCCAAAATATCTTATTGGGGTCCCAGGTTACTAATGGCGCACCACCGGCAAATGCGCCATTAGTAACCCTGGTTACTAATGGCGCACCTGCAGGTGGTGCGCCATTAGTAGTTTTGCAAAAAAGTAATAAATAAATAAATATATATATTAATGGCGCACCAGGTAATAGTGCACCATTACTAGTTTAAACTAGTAATGGCGCACTGTGAAACGGTGCACCATTAGTAGTTTTGCAAAAAAAAGAATAAAAAAATTACAGTAATGGCGCACTGTCTGCCTGGTGCGCCATTACTAGTTAGAACTAGTAATGGCGCACTTCGACCTGATGCGCCATTAGTTTGTATGGAAAAATGAAAAAAAATTAATACTAGTGGCGCACCCTATTTCTGGTGCGCCATTAGTGTCTTCCACACTAATGGCGCATCACCAACCGGTGCGCCATTAGTATATAGTAGTGGCGCACTGCTTCCATGGTGCGCCATTAGTATCAATCCTATCTATAGCCCTTTTCCTAGTAGTGTGCTTATCATGTTTTGCTCGTGGAAGAGGCTTAGTCAATGGGTCTGCCACATTCAGATCCGTATATATTTTGCAAATCTCTATGTCTCCCTCCTGGACTTGATCATGGATGGAATTGAAGCGTCTCTTGATGTGTTTGGTTCTCCTGTGAAATCTGGATTCCTTCGCCAAGGCAATTGCTCCAGTATTGTCAGAAAAGATTTTCATTGGACTCGATGCACTAGGTATTACACCTAGATCGGATATGAACTCCTTCATTCACTACTTCTGAAGCAGCAATGTACTCCGTTTCACATGTAGATCCCGCCACGACGCTTTGCTTGGAACTTCACCAACTAACAGCTCCACCATTCAATACAAATACGTATCCGGTTTCTGACTTAGAGTCATCTGAATAAGTGCCAAAGCTAGCATTGACGTAACCATTTACAACGATCTCTTTGTGACCTCCATAAACGAGAAACATATCCTTAGTCCTTTTCGGGTACTTCAGGGTGTTCTCGACCGCTGTCAAGTGATCCACTCCTGGATTACTTTGGTACCTCCCTGTTAGACTTATAGCAAGGCACACACCAGGTCTGGTACACAGCATTGCATACATGATAGAACCTATGGCTGAGGCATAGGGAATGACTTTCATTTTCACTCTATCTTCTGAAGTGGTCGGGCATTGAGTCTGTCTCAACTTCACTCCTTGTAACACAGGCAAGAACCCTTTCTTTGACTAATCCATTTTGAACTTCTTCAAAACTTTATAAAGGTACGTGCTTTGTGAAAGTCCAATTAAGCGTCTTGATCTATCTCTATAGATCTTGATGCCTAATATATACGCAACTTCACCGACGTCTTTCATTGAAAAACTCTTATTCAATTACCCTTTTATGCTATCCAAAAATTCTATATAATTTCCAATCAACAATATGTCATCCACATATAATATTAGAAATGCTACAGAGCTCCCACTCACTTTCTTCTGAATACATGCTTCTCTGAAAGTTTGTATAAAACCATAGGCTTTGATCACACTATCAAAGCGTATATTCCAACTACGAGATGCTTGCACCAGTCCATAAATGGATCGCTGGAGCTTGCACACTTTGTTAATACCTGACAAAACCATCTGGTTGCATCATATACAACTCTTCTTTGAGAAATCAATTAAGGAATGCAGTTTTGACGTCCATTTGCCAGATTTCATAATCATAAAATATGACAATTGCTAACATGATTCGGACAGACTTAAGCATCGCTACGGGTGATAAAGTGATGTAGGGTGGGAACCCTAGAGGGCTGATCTTTCATGAAAGGAGCAGATCCCATGAAGAACACGAAGAACTCGAGGGGAATCACGAGGGGGAACACAAGAGGAAACACGAGAGAAACACCAAAATCAACAAGATGTAGTCACACATATGCTAGATGCTCAAACACATAAGAGATACATGATCCATAGTCAACTTGGGGTGATACAATTAGCACGATCTTCTCCGTGAGGAGGTCTTGAGGTTCTTCCCGTGAAGGGGTCTTGAATCTGCTTGGGGGATCTTCTCCGAGGAGGCGCGATCTCTGAGGAGAAGGTAACCAAGGGGATGAGCAAAGCTCTCACACAAAATGAGCCAATCCTTTGCAAACCCTAGCTAGGAGGAGGAGGAGGTCTATATATAGTCTTAGAGGTCAAAGGGGCACATGGGCTTCGGCCCAACACGAAATCAACACATAGGCGTCGGGCGTCCGGTAGTTACCGGTCGTCCGGAGGTTCGCGAGGGTCCAGGCGTCCTGTGCTTGTCAGGCGTCAGTAGATTTGGCTCGGATGTGCTTTGGTCGGACTTCCGGTCGGGGTCAGATGTCCGGGGCATCGGTCGTCCGGTGGTCTTCGGAAAGCCGGCGTTTTGGCTCGGGTGTGGTAGCGCCGGTCATCTGGAAGGGGTCAGTAGACCGGTGCGTGGAGTTCATCGGACGTCCGAGGTTCGCCGGTCATCCGGTGACCGGGAGTTTCGAGCAGTCCTTCTTGTCCATTGAGCTTGGTGCCCTCACCATCTTGTCCATTGGGTCTAGCTGATCTGTGCCTTTCCTCCAAGTACCTGATCACACAGAGGGTTTTCGCTTGAGGTAGTAGCCATGTCTCATGCATAGAAAGTGGTAGTTTGGAGAGGAGCGGGTTCACCTTATCTTCGATAGTCTTGGCTCGTGCTCTTGTCTCACTGTGTGCATTTGAAAACCGAGCCGAAAAACCATACCGAAAATAAACTGAACTAAACCGATTTTATGGTTTTTATGGTTTCTCGTTTCGGTATGGTATGAACTTTTCATACCGATTTGAACTTTGGTTTTTATGGTATATACCGAAAAACCAAACGGTTAACCGAATAAACCGAAGTAAAAAATAAATTTATATTTATTGAGATGAACAACCATACAAGTTGTCATTTTTCTTGTATATGAGTCAAATTCACTACTAAGCACGTAATTTTTTCTTGTAACATAGTCATTTTTCTATTTTTAAAATGCTAAGCATGTCCATAACCATCAACAGATGAATCAATGCATGCATATATACTTATATATATAGTCATATACTATTTGTGTAGAATAGTATGTGTTTTGAATAATAAATTTGCTAATTATTATTACGTCATTTTCAAATTCGCGTCAACTTTGGTTTTTATGGTATATACCGAAACCATACCGAAATAATTTGGTATATACCGAAACCGAACCGTATTTTAATTTCATACCATATTTACCGAAGTATTAATACCGTACAAACTGAAAAACTGTATAAACCGAACCATGTAAACCGAATAAACCGAACGCACAGGGTGACTCTTGTCATTGGTCCAAGTGGTGTCATGGGAGACATCGGTAGGTCCATGGGGATGACCTTGGGATGCTCCGCATAATCTCCCCTCCCTTGGGAAAGATCCGACCTCGGATCGAAATCTTCATCACCAGCGTAGGGCAAGAGATCCTTAACATTGAAGACGTCGCTCACGTTGTACTTGTCGTGCGGGAGGTCGATCTTGTAAGCATTGTTGTTGTAGCGTGCAAGCACCTTTAAGGGTCCATCCACTCATGGTAGAAGTTTTTTCAGGACCCCGACTCAATGCCACATCAATCTAGCATGTAACACATCATATCACTTTGCGGCCTCACACACGGTATTCCCACGGGTGCCACCTTACCTGGCCTGGGACCGTTTGCGCCTTTTGGCTCACGTATATGATAGTGTCGCTAGCATCCATATGACAAAGAACCCGGGCTGACATGGCTAGTCGTGAACCCAAAGTGGCACTAACTTACAGGGACAGGCATCCATGACCCAGCATCGAACGTGTCGGTCATCAGCGAGTGAATCCAGGCTGTAGCACTGGGCTAGCAGGACTCCGGTGAACCGGGATGTAGCGGGCTAACAGGACTCCGGTATTCATCGCGTGACATTTCCCCGAAGGGACAGACACAGGAACGAAGAAGGACACATGCCGGCCAGCCTAAGGGTTCCGGAGCAGTAGCAAGCTACCATGGAAACACTAGGAGACATTTCCCGGTAAGAGAGGCTACTAAAGATAAACAACTAGATAGTCAGATCCCACACATACCAAGCATTTCAATAACATACACACAATATGCTCGATATGTGCAATACAACATGGCATCACAAGATGACTCTACGACTCAAGTAGTTTACTCAATAGGCTCCGAGGAGCGAGATATTACAAACATGGGTCTCATGACCCAACAATCAGAGCATACAAGTCAAGCACATGCGGAAGCTTAACATGTCTGAGTACATACAACTATAAATGAAAAGGCTGAAAGGCCTAACTATCTACCAGATCCTGCCGAGGGCACAAGATCGTAGCTGAGGTAACAAGCTAAACGTTGGAGTCCACGTGGAACTACTAGTGAGACTGAAGTCTCTCTGCAAAAACATAAAATAAGCAACGTGAGTACAAATGTACCCAGCAAGACTTACATCAGATCTATCTACATATGCATCATTATCAACAAAGGGGATGGTGGGGTTTAACTGCAGCAAGCCAGCTTTGACTCGGTGGCTAACCTGAACTACGACTGCAAGTAACTCTTTTGAGGTGGCGCACACGAGTCCACATATTCACCATATCAATACACCACTATGGATCCACTCCCGTCTCCCTACGAGAACGCCATCCATAGCACTCACGCTTATCTGGCGTATTTTAGAGTATCCACTTTCACTTGTCTATGAACTATCCAAGGGGTCCAAGTTTCCATATCCGAGGAATCCGGCTATTCGAATAGATAATGATAACCCTGCAGGGGTGTACTTCTTCACACACGCTTTCGCCACTTATCGCCCTGTACACGTCATGTACCTCGGCAACCTTCAAGCGGAAGCCGGGCAAGGGAGTCGGCCACGACCTGACTAACCGAACAAGTCTCTAGTCCAGGTTTATCGCCTATTCGGGTTCCATCCGCAAGGAGATCCGGCCGGGGTGTCGCTCACGGCCCCAAACGATGTGTGCAGGGTTCCCAAGCCCACCATCCGGGTGCCACTTGGTACACCGTGCCACTGTGCCTAGTCTATCCCAAGCCCACCTGTACCGGGTGCCACTTGGTAGACTACTAACACTACCTACAAACACCAGAAACTAGTTGCAACTCCTGGACAGAGATCATGTTGATTAATAAGTCGAGAGAGCTTGGAGCGCCCGGAGCCCAATGTGTGGTAGTAACTGATCATGGATCACAAACACAGAACTCAGTTCCTGAGGACAGCTGCAATGAGACAACCCATCATGTACTCCTACATGGCCTCTCACCGCTACCTTTACCAAATCGTGTTCACACACTTAGCTCACACACAGTAGGACATGTTCACACGCCTCTGATTCATCCCCAATGAATCAGACCTGACTCAACTCTAAGCAGTAGCAGGCATGACAAACAAGCATGAATGAGTAGGCACATCAGGGCTCAAACAACTCCTACTCATGCTAGTGGGTTTCATCTATTTACTGTGGCAATGACAGGTCATGCAAAGGATAAAGGGGTTCAACTATCGCAGCAAGTAACAAATATGTCGTTGTTGTCCTAATGCAGTAAAAGAGAGCAGGAGCGAGAGAGTGGGATTTTATCGGAATGAACAAGGGGGTTTTGCTTGCCTGGCACTTCTGAAGATAACATTGAGTCTTCATCAGTGTCAACGATCACCACGTCGGAACATCGTCTACCGGGAGGGAACAGATACCGACAACAAAGAAGAAATACAATCAATGCAATGCACAATATGATGCATGCTCATGACATGGCAATATGAATGTGTTTTGAGCTAATGCAACTAGCAACAGATTAAATGAAGTTGGTTTGAATACAAGATTCAAATTCAAACTCCATATGTGATTATTTAAATGCCCTTTATATGATTTGTGCTAAACAGCATCTATAAGTTGTTCTAACATGCATGAAAGTGGTACAGATGGATTCCTTGAATTTTTCTGATAATTTTTCATATATAATTTATTTAATTTGGAGTTACGGTTAATTTTCTATGATTTATTGAAGTTTTAGCTATTTCTGGAATTTCCTGGTTATTATAAAATGAACTAAATTCCAGAAAAGGAATATTGCGTCAGCATGACCTCACCCTGACGTCATCAGGTCAACAGGGCGGTTCCAGGTCAAACCTGACGTCTAGGGGCCACACGTCAGTGTCACAGGGCTGCTTAGCTCACTGACAGGTGGGACCAAGTCAACGGCCACGTCAGCAGGTCAATGCTGACGCGTGGGTCCACACATTTTATTAATTAATTTAACTATTTTGGTTAGCCGGTAACCTAATTATGTGGGTCCCACTGTCAGTGGCTCTAGGGGTTAATTAGATGGATCATTAACACTAATTAAGCGTGCCACGTCGGCAGTCGTCGGAGTATCGCCGGCGGCGACCAACGGAGCGGCGGAAACGCATCGGGTTCGCGCTACAGGGCACAGTTTAGGGTGCGGTTGGGTTCTACGGCGAGCTGGGACTCGTGCGCATCGAACGGTGGTGGTGGCCGTGTCGGTGATGGCCGGTACCGACGACGGCGAGCTCGTGAGCGGCGGCGGAGTTCGGGTGGTGGCGGGTTTGGCGCTACGAGCGGTGGTTTGGCGCGCTGAGGGCACTAGGGAGAAGCTCTTGCTCCTCCGCATCTAAAGGAACGGGCGGGAGGCCGCGAGGTGGCCGGAGTCGACGGCGTCGACGAGGTCAGCGGCG
Organism: Triticum dicoccoides; assembly: GCF_002162155.2. NCBI lineage: Eukaryota > Viridiplantae > Streptophyta > Magnoliopsida > Poales > Poaceae > Triticum > Triticum dicoccoides. The sequence goes on from NC_041380.1 coordinate 219,384,377, forward strand.
GCCGGAGTTCGGCCGCGACGGAGCTATGGCCTAGAGCTCGCAAACGCGAGGGGAAAGAGAGGGGTTCTGCACGGAGGCTCACAGCGAGGTCGATGAGCAGCTCGGGGGTCTCGGGGAGGCGTCGGAGGCGGCGAATCGACCGCGGCGATCGTCGGCCGTGGCGATGAAGATGGCGGTGATGGCGTGGCTTCAGGGCACCCGGCGTCACGTGCGTTGGTGGAGACGAAGAGGAAGGCGCGGCGGTTCTTCTGGAAGCATCGGCGAGGCAAGGGGTGGACATTGGCCGCGGTGGAGCTCGTCGGTGCTCTCGGGTGCTCATGGTCGATCGCGAGAGAGAGAGAGCAGAGGAGGAGGAGGGGGTCCAGAGCGAGGGGGGGAATCAGGGAAGTGTCGTGGCGTCTCCACGCATGGATAGGCTCGAAGGGGAGGCCTCCAGCGCGAAGCAGGAGGTGGCCGGCGTCGACGCGCGTGCGACCAGCACGCAGCTGCTTCGGGGCGAGGGGGAGGAAGATGACTGGCAGCTGGGTTGCACAGTAACGGGCTGCGCAGAAGCTGGGCCGGCTGGGCTGCCAGGTGAGCAACAGGTAGGTCTTCTGCTCTTTTTTATTTTTTTCTTCTGTTTTGTTTTATTTAATATCTTTTGCCATTGTTTTTGAATTTTAAACAAATTCAAACAATGCCAAAAACTCCTCTGAATAATTTTATTTTGCTAGATGGACTTTTCCAAAAGCTCATAAAATATTTCAGGGGTATTTGAAATTATATTCTAATTATATGAATATAACTCAAATTCAAATAGCTAATGATTTAAATTCAAAGTCCCAAAAATAAATCCTTAAAAATGTTCAATATTTTGGTTGGGACCAGAACCCTTGCCAAAAATTATCAAACATTTAAGAAGAACATTTTGGAACAATGAATGAGATTTTAGGGTTTTTGCCCTTCTTTTATTTAGGATTTTGAGGCTTCCAATTTTCCTCAGTTCAAGTTTCAAAATTTAAACATGATGCACAGATGGAAGCAAGCCTAGGTCAGGCTAGAACTAGGGATGTGACAACTCACCCCACTAAACAAGAATCTCAACCCGAGATTCAAGGGTAGGGTAAGACGAAGGGAAAACGCAAAGTAGTATAATCTTCATGATCCAGGGTGCACTTCAAATGAACATTGATTTGAACACCATCTTTGTCTTGTCGTCTTGCTCTGAGAACTCCAGCTAACATGACAAGAAGAGGAAAGGAAAACTCTAGAAGGATCGATCTTCTCGAAGGACGAACAACTCAGGATTAACTCTCGGAATGTGACATAGCAACATCTCTCGAGCTGAGAGACGAAGCACACCTCTAGAGAGATGGAGTGGAACAGATGACGAGGGTTCACTAGGTAGCCAACAATCCCACACTTAAAAAGGTGGTAAACGATTGTCACGTAGCGAGGAGTTGAGTTGCCATGATACCACAACGAGACACCTTAGGAACCGTGACTCATAGATATAACCCCTTAAGTGGCAAAAAGAATTACCTTTGATTCAAAGATCATTGAAACTCTTTAAACCAGCCTAAGGCAATTCTCGAGCGATCGTTTGGAGGGGGTCGGTGGAATGGCATACTCGGACTTGGATGATGTGGATTACCTTGTTGAAGACAACGTAATGGATGAATTTGCTTACCACCGGAAATGGAAGAGACCCATGGTAGAATGGCACATTGGTGGTGCAAGCTGGGAACAGAATGCAAATGCTGGGAATGATTCTGGTAACTGGGGAAGAACCCAACAATAGAGAGTGAATTCACTGTTTGAAAAGGTCATAGCATTGCCGAGGAAACTGAGAGCACTATACAGCTAATGTCGACGATCAGACCTAGCACTTGCACGTGCTCTCAAGAAATTGAGCATTTCCATAATCATCAAGATTTTACCAATATTCGTGTCAAGGATCCTGGCAACACAACTTGCTACCATGACGAATGATGATGGATGATGCAGATACAAAGAAAGATAACACTTCCTCAGATTTCACCTTAGCGAGGCCAAGGGGACGAAATCTGGATGATCGACCGAGAGACATTTAGCACTCCGCTTCTAATGTTCTCCTTGACGTGCTAGTGTATCCCATTCATAGATATGGTTTGATAACTAGACATCAAGTAAAAGGTCGGACTTCAGAAACACAAAAATCCATAAGGAACAGCTAGGGAGTAAGTCCTACGAAGTCCTTATGGGGAGGTGGCCAACTTTCTCAATCAAGATACTACAATAATAGGTCTTCTGGCTGGGTGGTGTTGGCCATGACATCCACTTTACCGGTTATCGAGGGACCAGTATTATAGTTCTTGGGAAATGTTTCAACCATTATATCTGCCTGAGATTCAGATCTGGTTGGTGTCAGGATATTCCAAACTCATCGGGTCTAGGAAGAAAATGAAAGTTTGCAACACAAATCGACGAAATGACGTTGCGAGATTCTCGGGAAATGAACTACGATAGCAAGCTCCAAAACATGAGTGGGTTCTGCTACAACCATGTGAACACGTTGTCCCAGACAAACATGGCCACATGGTAGTCTTACAATAAAACACTACCGAGTTCTGGTAGGGAACCATCATTGAAGATATAGGAATCTTGTGCATGAACTAGTATTTGCACAGCAACTCCTTTTCCTTGAACAAATCAATCAGTGGCTTGGTGTGCTAGGGATACATATGGAATGAAGATGATCAGTCTATCAGACCATAGAATACTTCGCACACGCATGACTGACTTGGGATGATTCCAGAGGAGCAAAAACAAACTTTCTTGAATTCACGACGGCAACTTACATCAAATGCACGTGAATCAAAGGAAGTCACTTCTTCCATCCAAACATATGCTACATGAACGGAACACGAAGGCATTGCTTACAAAGTTTCCAACACTGGCTTAATGTTCAGCAAAATTATGGAGAAGACAAGGATGTTGTCAATGGGCTCAACAACAATTCATCCGGGTTCCCTTGTTAAAAGGAATTCCATAGTTAAGTGAACACGGTGATAGCATTGGTCAGACCAAAGAATATAATGGTGTATGCTCGAGGAAAACCACGAGTAAGACAACATTACGAATATCGTTGGTTCTGATTTGATTTGACGATAGCCCATACTCAATCAAAGGTTTGGGTAAGATAATAGATCCAACAATTGATCACAAGGACCAATCGATGAAGATATCATCTTTCTTCAACACACACTACACAAGAATATCCCTTTGGAACGAACTAAGTCAGGCAAGCTTTTATCTTCCAACTCTCTAAGTTGTTGTCTAGCTTAACCAACTAGCTCAGGGATATCTAACACCGATCTTGGGGAAGGGGGTGGTTTACAAGAAACCAACTTGATCACGAGCTCAACATAGCGGTCAGGTGACAACCTGGTAATACTTCCGAGAAGATATTCGGAAAATCACGAACCACCGATATGTTACTAAGCTCGAGAACAATCTTGCTTTTCAGGGCAAGACGATATGATCAAATGAGCGAGGACTTAACAAAATCCTATCTCATCAATCGAGGAGTGCACCAGGAAAATGGACTAGGTAGCACGATCAGTCTTAGAAGGATGATTCAAAAACCAACACGCTAAGAATGAAATTATTGTCCTTTAACTACCAAGCAACGAGGTTGCTAGGAGTATTGATTTCACACATCACAATTCACTTGTCGGCACTCCGGTTGCAACAACACGGAAGCGAGAAATGAAAATGATGGCGAGAAGTATCACTATGTCAAGAATTCACAAGAGCCGGTGCCATTCTCATGAAAATCCTGACATAAGGACGGTAATACTTCAGGGTAGAACAGAATCAAAAGCTGGTTGGCATTTTGATCTGCGGAGCACAATTGCTTTGACCCAATCCTAGATATGGATGAGGTACTGGAGTTTGTTTCTCCTAGTCATTCCGGAATAGAATGGCTTGACAGACCACAGGAATAATAGGCCTCGATAAACGAATGCACGCATAATCTTGACTATCAATTGATAGACGAGGGTCAGAAGACAACTAAAGAAGGACAACTCAAAGGAACATACGATTTTCTGAGTTGTGGATGCATGGTTTAGCATGTCGAACAAAGTTCAACATATTTCTTCCGGATAACCCATGCAGAAAGGTAGAACTGGCAGAGCTGCAATATAAAATGGAGAACTCATCAAGAGCACTCTGGTTGTGATTGTTCAGTTCAACGAGGAACTTCTGCCATAAAATGGTTCATAGTATTTGGAAGAAGGAAATACCACGAACTTCGAGGGCTATCGCAAAGGTTACTAATAACCTAAGGGAGCTAGCAATTACTATCAACATGAAGTAAGTAGAGTGAATCTCGGGTTCAGAACCCAGGAGTAGAATACCTACTACTAAGTGGCATCACGGGATGCTTTCGAGGATAAAGGCCAGAATCATCACACTGGGACACAAATCATGGCTAAATTACTAGATGATCCCCTAAGACACCTAGGGTCATAATACCAGCTCCAACATATATGTCAAGGCAATAAAGTACCTCCACTCACCGATTAGTGTGGTTAATCTGGCCCAAAGGAACATCGAAACGGGAGGAAGGAATTTGCAAATGCTTCAGACTATTCAGAAACCTGGGGTGACTCGGACAGCATAACGGCTATAAATGCTCAAAAAGATTTGAGACATGCTACAAAAATGGTGGCATAACCACTCAGAAGCACAATATCAAGGTTTCGAGATCATCAGAGACATACCGAAGTAGTAGGAACTGGACTGAGGCTTAAATCCAACAATCTATAAGTCTACGGATTAATAACACGTGATCCTGATAGAAAGAGGAGAAAGCCTAGTTCCTTAACCCCGTAGGAAAGATAAGATGACTCAGATCAGAAGGGCATAAGGTATAAGGAGTAAAAAGAGCCTTACGTTCCATCCCACAATCAATTCCCTTATATAACTAAAGAATTTCTAGACTCAACTTCGACCAGTTTGGCTTGGTAATCCTACAGGGAGTCAAGCTCTGATACCAACACTGTCAGGACCCCGACTCAATGCCACATCAATCTAGCATGTAACACATCATATCACTTTGCGGCCTCACGCACGGTATTCCCACGGGTGCCACCTTACCTGGCCCGGGACCGTTTGCGCCTTTTGGCTCACGTATATGATAGTGTCGCTAGCATCCATATGACAAAGAACCCGGGCTGACATGGCTAGTCGTGAACCCAAAGTGGCACTAACTTACAGGGACAGGCATCCATGACCCAGCATCGAACGTGTCGGTCATCAACGAGTGAATCCAGGCTGTAGCACTGGGCTAGCAGGACTCCGGTGAACCGGGCTGTAGCGGGCTAATAGGACTCCGGTATTCATCGCGTGACATTTCCCCGAAGGGACAGACATAGGAACGAAGAAGGACACATGCCGGCCAGCCTAAGTGTTCCGGAGCAGTAGCAAGCTACCATGGAAACACTAGGAGACATTTCCCGGTAAGAGAGGCTACTAAAGATAAACAACTAGATAGTCAGATCCCACACATACCAAGCATTTCAATAACATACACACAATATGCTCGATATGTGCAATACAACATGGCATCACAAGATGACTCTACGACTCAAGTAGTTTACTCAATAGGCTCCGAGGAGCGAGATATTACAAACATGGGTCTCATGACCCAACAATCAGAGCATACAAGTCAAGCACATGCGGAAGCTTAACATGTCTGAGTACAGACAACTATAAATGAAAAGGCTGAAAGGCCTAACTATCTACCAGATCCTGCCGAGGGCACAAGATCGTAGCTGAGGTAACAAGCTAAACGTCGAAGTCCACATGGAACTACTAGTGAGACTGAAGTCTCTCTGCAAAAACATAAATTAAGCAACGTGAGTACAAATGTACCCAGCAAGACTTACATCAGATCTATCTACATATGCATCATTATCAACAAAGGGGATGGTGGGGTTTAACTGCAGCAAGCCAGCTTTGACTCGGTGGCTAACCTGAACTACGACTGCAAGTAACTCTTTTGAGGTGGCGCACACGAGTCCACATATTCACCATATCAATACACCACTATGGATCCACTCCCGTCTCCCTACGAGAACGCCATCCATAGCACTCACGCTTATCTGGCGTATTTTAGAGTATCCACTTTCACTTGTCTATGAACTATGCAAGGGGTCCAAGTTTCCATATCCGAGGAATCCGGCTATTCGAATAGATAATGATAACCCTGTAGGGGTGTACTTCTTCACACACGCTTTCGCCACTTATCGCCCTGTACATGTCATGTACCTCGGCAACCTTCAAGCGGAAGCCGGGCGAGGGAGTCGGCCACGACCTGACTAACCGAACAAGTCTCTAGTCCAGGTTTATCGCCTATTCGGGTTCCATCCGCAAGGAGATCCGGCCGGGGTGTCGCTCACGGCCCCAAACGATGTGTGCAGGGTTCCCAAGCCCACCATTCGGGTGCCACTTGGTACACCGTGCCACTGTGCCTAGTCTGTCCCAAGCCCACCTGTACCGGGTGCCACTTGGTAGACTACTAACACTACCTACAAACACCAGAAACTAGTTGCAACTCCTGGACAGAGATCATGTTGATTAATAAGTCGAGAGAGCTTGGAGCGCCCGGAGCCCAATGTGTGGTAGTAACTGATCATGGATCACAAACACAGAACTCAGTTCCTGAGGACGGCTGCAATGAGACAACCCACCATGTACTCCTACATGGCCTCTCACCGCTACCTTTACCAAATCATGTTCACACACTTAGCTCACACACAGTAGGACATGTTCACACGCCTCTGATTCATCCCCGATGAATCAGACCTGACTCAACTCTAAGCAGTAGCAGGCATGACAAACAAGCATGAATGAGTAGGCACATCAGGGCTCAAACAACTCCTACTCATGCTAGTGGGTTTCATCTATTTACTGTGGCAATGACAGGTCATGCAAAGGATAAAGGGGTTCAGCTATCGCAGCAAGTAACAAATATGTCGTTGTTGTCCTAATGCAGTAAAAGAGAGCAGGAGCGAGAGAGTGGGATTTTATCGGAATGAACAAGGGGGTTTTGCTTTCCTGGCACTTCTGAAGATAACATTGAGTCTTCATCAGTGTCAACGGTCACCACGTCGGAACATCGTCTACCGGGAGGGAACAGATACCGACAACAAAGAAGAAATACAATCAATGCAATGCACAATATGATGCATGCTCATGACATGGCAATATGAATGTGTTTTGAGCTAATGCAACTAGCAACAGATTAAATGAAGTTGGTTTGAATACAAGATTCAAATTCAAACTCCATATGTGATTATTTAAATGCCCTTTATATGATTTGTGCTAAACAGCATCTATAAGTTGTTCTAACATGCATGAAAATGGCACAGATGGATTCCTTGAATTTTTCTGATAATTTTTCATATATAATTTATTTAATTTGGAGTTATGGTTAATTTTCTATGATTTATTGAAGTTTTAGCTATTTCTGGAATTTCCTGATTATTATAAAATGAACTAAATTCCAGAAAAGGAATATTGCGTCAGCATGACCTCACCCTGACGTCATCAGGTCAACAGGGCGGTTCCAGGTCAAACCTGACGTGTGGGGGCCACACGTCAGTGTCACAGGGCTGCTTAGCTCGCTGACAGGTGGGACCAAGTCAACGGCCATGTCAGCGGGTCAATGCTGACGCGTGGGTCCACACATTTTATTAATTAATTTAACTATTTTGGTTAGCCGGTAACCTAATTATGTGGGTCCCACTGTCAGTGGCTCTAGGGGTTAATTAGATGGATCATTAACACTAATTAAGCGTGCCACGTCGGCAGTCGTTGGAGTATCGCCGGCGGCGACCAACGGAGCGGTGGAAACGCATCGGGTTCGCGCTACAGGGCACAGTTTAGGGTGCGGTTGGGTTCTACGGCGAGCTGGGACTCGTGCGCATCGAACGGTGGTGGTGGCCGTGTCGGTGATGGCCGGTACCGACGACGGCGAGCTCGTGAGCGGCGGCCGGAGTTCGGGTGGTGGCGGGTTTGGCGCTACGAGCGGTGGTTTGGCGCGCTGAGGGCACTAGGGAGAAGCTCTTGCTCCTCCGCATCCAAAGGAACGGGCGGGAGGCCGCGAGGTGGCCGGAGTCGACGGCGGCGACGAGGTCAGCAGCGGCCGGAGTTCGGCCGCGACGGAGCTATGGCCTAGAGCTCGCAAACGCGAGGGGAAAGAGAGGGGTTCTGCACGGAGGCTCACAGCGAGGTCGATGAGCAGCTCGGGGGTCTCGGGGAGGCGTCAGAGGCGGCGAATCGACCGCGGCGATCGCCGGCCGTGGCGATGAAGATGGCGGTGATGGCGTGGCTTCAGGGCACCCGGCGTCGCGTGCGTTGGTGGAGACGAAGAGGAAGGCGCGGCGGTTCTTCTGGAAGCATCGGCAAGGCAAGGGGTGGACATTGGCCGCGGTGGAGCTCGTCGGTGCTCTCGGGTGCTCGTGGTCGATCGCGAGAGAGAGAGCAGAGGAGGAGGAGGGGGTCCAGAGCGAGGGGGGAATCAGGGAAGTGTCGTGGCGTCTCCACGCATGGATAGGCTCGAAGGGGAGGCCTCTAGCGCGAAGCAGGAGGTGGCCGGCGTCGACGCGCGTGCGACCAGCACGCAGCTGCTTCGGGGCGAGGGGGAGGAAGATGACTGGCAGCTGGGCTGCACAGTAACGGGCTGCGAAGCTGGGCCGGCTGGGCTGCCAGGTGAGCAACAGGTAGGTCTTCTGCTCTTTTTTATTTTTTTTCTTCTGTTTTGTTTTATTTAATATCTTTTGCCATTGTTTTTGAATTTTAAACAAATTCAAACAATGCCAAAAACTCCTCTGAATAATTTTATTTTGCTAGATGGACTTTTCCAAAAGCTCATAAAATATTTCAGGGGTATTTGAAATTATATTCTAATTATATGAATATAACTCAAATTCAAATAGCTAATGATTTAAATTCAAAGTCCCAAAAATAAATCCTTAAAAATGTTCAATATTTTGGTTGGGACCAGAACCCTTGCCAAAAATTATCAAACATTTAAGAAGAACATTTTGGAACAATGAATGAGATTTTAGGGTTTTTGCCCTTCTTTTATTTAAGATTTTGAGGCTTCCAATTTTCCTCAGTTCAAGTTTCAAAATTTAAACATGATGCACAGATGGAAGCAAGCCTAGGTCAGGCCAGAACTAGGGATGTGACAAGTTTGGACTTGCATTCATTGGGGAAACGTTCCTTGCGAAGGTGTAGCCACACAAGATGTCCAATGTTGAATACCATGGGGTGCTTGTTGATGTTGAGCTTGGTCGTAAGTCATTGTACTTGGCGCTCGATGGTGTGCCTTGTATCTTCATGCACCTTCTTGAGATGGTTCACATGTGCACTTGCGTCCATATTGATGCGCTCTTGTAGTGGTAGAGGGAGAATATCCAAAGGGAACAATGGGTTGAATCTGTAGACGACCTCGAAGGGGGACTTGCGGGTAGTTGAGTGTCTTGCGCGGTTGTGGGCGAACTCGACGATAGGTAGACACTCCTCCCACTCCTTGATGTTCTTCTTCATTAGCACGCGAAGTAGAGTGGAGAGTGTGCGGTTGGTCACCTCCGTTTGGCCATCGGTTTGTGGATGGTAAGCCGTGGAGAGGAGTAGCTTGGCACATAAGGTTTTCCAAAAGTAGCTTAGGAACTTGACATCGCGGCCCGAGACTATCATCTTTGGTAATCCATGGAGGTGTAGTATTTCCCTACAAAAGAGAGTGGCAACATGTGAAGCATCATCTATCTTGTTGCAAGGAATGAAATGAGCCATTTTGGAGAATCGGTCCACAAGAACAAACACGAAATCCTTTCCATTTCTAGTTCTAGGCAAACCAAGCACAAAATCCATGCTAATATCTTCCCATGGTTGATACGGAATTGTGATGACCCACAAGTGTAGGGGATCTATCGTAGCTTTTCGATAAGTAGGAGTGTCGAACCCAATGAGGAGCAGAAGGAAATGATAGCAATTTTCAGTAAGGTATTCTCTGCAAGCACTGAAATTATCGGTAATAGATAGTTTTGTGATAAGGTAATTTGTAACGAGTAGCAAGTAATAAAAGTAAATAAGGTGTAGAAAGATGGCCCAATCCTTTTTTTAGCAAAGGACAAGCCTGGACAAACTCTTATATGAAGGAAAGCGCTCCCGAGGACACATGGGAATTATCGTCAAGCTAGTTTTCATCACATTCATATGATTCGCGTTCAATACTTTGATAATTTGATATGTGGGTGGGTCGGTGCTTGGGTACTGTCCTTACTTGGACAAGCATCCCACTTATGATTAACCCTATTGCAAGTATCCAGAACTACAACAGAAGTATTAAGGTAAACCTAACCATAGCATGAAACATATGGATCCAAATCAGCCTCTAACAAAGCAACGCATAAACTAGGGTTTAAGCTTCTGTCACTCTAGCAACCCATCATCTACTTATTACTTCCCAATGCCTCCCTCTAGGCCCAAACAATGGTGAAGTGTCATGTAGTCGACATTCTCATGACATCACTAGAGGGATGACAACATACATCTCATCAAAACATCGAACGAATACCAAATTCACATGACTACTTATAGCAAGACTTCTCCCATGTCCTCGGGAACAAACGTAACTACTCACAAAGCATATTCATGTTCATAATTAGAGGGGTATTAATATGCATAATGGATCCATATTATTTTCCACCAAATAAACCAACTAGCATCAACTACAAGGAGTAATCAACACTACTAGCAACCCACAGGTACCAATCTGAGGTTTGGATACAAGAGATGAACTAGGGATTGAGATGAGATGGTGCTGGTGAAGATGTTGATGGAGATTGAGCCCCTCCCAATGAGAGGATCGTTGGTGATGACGATGGTGATGATTTCCCCCTCCCGGAGGGAAGTTTCCCCACCAGAACAGCTCTGCCGGAGCCCTAGATTGGTTCCGCCAAGGTTCCGCTTCGTGGCAGCGGAGTTTCTTCCCAAAAGCTTGCTTATGATTTTTCCTCGATGAAAGACTTGATATAGCAGAAGATGGGCATCGGAGGGCCACCAGGGGCCCACCAAGGCAGGGGGCGCGCCCCCTACCCTCGTGGCCAGGGTGTGGCGCCCCTCTGTAACTTTCTTCGCTCAGTATTTTTTATATATTCTGGAAATAACTTTCGTGAAGTTTCAGGACTTTTGGAGCTGTGCAGAATAGGTCTCTAATATTTGCTCCTTTTCTAGCCAAGAATCCCAGCTACCGGCATTCTCCCTCTCCATGTAGACCTTGGAAAATAAGAGAGAATAGGCATAAGTATTGTGACATAATGTGTAATAACAACCCATAATGCAACAAATATCGATATAAAAGCATGATGCAAAATGGACGTATCAACTCCCCCAAAGCTTAGACCTCGCTTGTCCTCAAGCGAAAGCCGAAATCGAAAAATATGTCCACATGTTTAGAGTTAGAGGTGTCGATAAAAATAAAATACGGACATGAGGGCATCATGATCATTCTTAGAGCAACAATATATATATATATATATATATATATATATATTGTCATCATATATATATATTGTCATATGATCTCTTATGCTAAAGTAACAATTCAATCACAATTTCAAGTATGAATCATAAACTTCACTGAGAACCAACAAACTCTAATCTTAGTCATTGAGGCAATTTCAATTTATCATAACATAGGAAAGAGTCAATATAAGAGCTTTTCCGCAAGTCCACATACTCAACTATCATTTAGTCTTTCATAATTGCTAACACTCACACAATATTTATGGGTATGGAGTTTTAATCGGACACAGAGAAAGATAGGGGCTTATAGTTTTGCCTCCCAACGTTTTACCACAAGGGTAATGAAAACTCACATCCAATTAGCTATATATATCAGGATCTTTCCAACACATTGTTCTTGCCAAAGGATAAAATATAAAAAGGAAAGGTGAAGATCACCATGACTCTTTGCATGAAGTATAATTCAAGAATAAAAGATAGGCCCTTCGCAGAGGGAAGTAGAGGTTGTCATGCGCCTTTATGGTTGGATGCACGAAATCTTAATGCAAAATAACGTCACATTATATTGCCACTTGTGATATGGACCTTTATTATGTAGTCCGTCACTTTTATTTCTTCCACATCACAAGATCGTATAAAGCTTATTTTCTCCACACTAATAAGTCATACATATTTAGAGAGCAATTTTTATTGCTTGCACCGATGACAACTTACTTGATGGATCTTACTCAATCCATAGGTAGGTATGGTGGACTCTCATGGCAAAATTGGGTTTAGGGATATTTGGAAGCACAAGTAGTATCTCTACTTGGTGCAAAGAATTGGCTAGCAAAAGAGGGAAAGGCAAGCTCAACATGTTGGATGATCCATGACAACATAACTTATCTCAGATGTAAGAAAACATAACTCATTACATTGTCTTCCTTGTCCAACATCAACTTTTTAGCATGTCATATTTTAATGAGTGCTCACAATCATAAAAGATGTCCAAGATAGTATATTTATATGTGAACCTCTCTTTCTTTATTACTTCTTATTAATTGCAACGATGACCAAAACAGTTTGTCAACTCTCAACAACTTTTGTTCATCATACTCGTTATATGTGAGGTCATTACTCTCCATAAGATCCATATGATCTCTTTATTTCTTTTTATTTCTTCTGTTTTATTTTATCCCTCAAGATCATAGCAATATAACTTGACTCAACACTAATCTTTATTATATATAGCTCACGGACTCGATTACATATGAAGATCATAAAGCAAAACTCACAACTAGATCATACTAAAACTTTATTCTACTAGATCAAGATATTATCAAAAGGACCGAACTAAGAAAAACGGCAAAGGTAAAAGTGATGGTGATACTATACTGGGGCACTCCCCCAAGCTTGGAAGTTTCCAAGGGGAGTGCCCATACCCGATGCTCAGTTCTTCTTTGTTGATGAACAAGGTGTTGGTTTTGTTGATGGCGTAGGCTTCTTCCTTAATTTGCGCTTGAGGATAGAATTTTGATCCCTTAGATCATCGATCTCCTGCTCAAGGCTTAATATCTTCTTGCATAATTCCTGTTTGTTTTCCTGCAAGAGGCGAAAAGGGATAAACTCGATCTTAGGTTTCTTTGCTGTATCAGGGAGGCTTGACTTTTTGAACTCCACATGCATGTCCCCAGGTTGAGGTAATGGGACTTCATCTTCATCTGAGCTCGTCTCCTCTTTTCCCTTGGGTTCATAGTCCTCTTCTTCTTCCGTAGTCCAACCACAATGCTCCACGTCCCCATAGACCTTAGGAGCTACAAGGTAATCAGCCACATAGCTTTCTCCTTCCAAATCCTGGGACGACATATTGCTCTAATCTGCAGCCGGAACAGCTTGAAACAAAGATAGAGGATATTTGCATGATATGGTGGTCAAAACCTTCCGGAGATTATATAATGAATTTTTACCAACCAAAAGAAGTATCATGCAAGAAAATGGAGTCCGGAGAGCACACGAGGTGCCCACGAGGCAGGGGGCGCGCCCTCCACCCTCGTGGAAGCCCCGTATCCTTTCCGCTCTGCTTCTTATTTTCCCATTTTCTTAAATATTCCAAAACGGAGAAAAATTGCCATTAGAACTGTTTTGGAGTCGGTTTACTTACCGTACAACGTACCTATTCCTTTTCGGAGTCTGAGACGTTCCGGAAAGTGTCCCGTATGTATTCCTCCGAGGTTACGGTTTCAATAATATTAGTTTCAACATTTATGGGATTACCTGAGATGTAATGTTTGATTCTCTGGCCGTTCACCACCTTTGGATTTGTGCCTTCGAAGTTGTTGATTTTTATCGCACCGGAACGATAGAACTCCTCGATAACGTAAGGAGATTCCCATTTGGAGAGAAGTTTCCCTGTGAAAAATCTTAAACGAGAGTTGTATAGCAATACATAATCACCAACATTAAACTCACGCTTTTGTATCCTTTTATCATGCCATCTTTTAACCTTTTCTTTAAACAGTTTGGCATTTTCGTAGGCCTGGGTTCTCCATTCATCAAGTGAGCTAATGTCAAAAAGCCTCTTCTCACCGGCAAGTTTGAAGTCATAGTTGAGCTCTTTAATAGCCCAATATGCCTTATGTTCTAGTTCGAGAGGTAAGTGACATGCCTTTCCATAAACCATTTTATACGGAGACATACCCATAGGGTTTTTATATGCAGTCCTATAGGCCCATAGTGCATCATCAAGTTTCTTGGACCAATTCTTTCTAGATCTATTAACAGTCTTTTGCAAAATTAATTTAAGCTCTCTATTGCTAAGTTCTACTTAACCAGTAGACTGTGGATGATAAGGTGATGTAATTCTATGATTAACATCATACTTAGCAAGCATTTTACGATAGGCACCATGAATAAAATGTGAACCACCATCAGTCATTAAATATCTAGGGACTCCAAACCTCAGAAAAATAACTTCTTTGAGCATCTTAATAGAGGTGTTATGATCAGCACTACTAGTTGGAATAGCTTCTACCCACTTAGTAACATAATCAACAGCAACTAAAATATGTGTATACCCATTAGAGGAAGGAAAAGGTCCCATATAATCAAAGCCCCAAACATCAAATGGTTCAATAACAAGTGAATAATTCATAGGCATTTCTTGATGTCTACTAATATTACCGATTCTTTGACATTCATCACAAGATAAGACAAACTTACGGGCATCCTTGAAGAGAGTAGGCCAATAAAAAACGAATTGCAATACCTTATGTGCAGTTCTATCTCCAGCGTGGTGCCCTCCATAAGCCTCGGAGTGACTCTTGCATAGGATCTGTTCCTGTTCATGCTCAGGTACACAAGGTCTAATAATACCATCTACTACTTCTTTGTAAAGATGTGGGTCATCCCAAACGTAATGTCTTAAATCATAGAAGAACTTTCTCTTTTGCTAGTATGTGAAACTAGGTGGTATAAATTTAGCAACAATGTAATTAGCATAATCGACATATTATGGAGCAGCACGAGAAGCATTTATGACAGCTAATTGTTCATCAGGAAAGCTATCATCAAATAGGTAGTGGGTTATCAAGAACATTATCTAACCTAGACAAGTTGTCTGCAACGGGGTTCTCAGCTCCCTTTCAATCAATAATATACAAATCAAACTCTTGTAGCAAGAGAACCCATCTAATAAGTCTAGGTTTAGCATCTTTCTTTTCCATAAGATATTTAATAGCAGCATGATTAGTCTGAATAGTTACTTTAGAATCAACAATATAAGGTCTGAACTTATCACAAGCAAATACAATTGCTAAGAATTCTTTTTCGGTAGTAGCATAATTTCTATGGGCATCGTCCAGAGTTTTATTAGCATATTGAATAATATTCAGCTTCTTATCAACTCTTTGTCCTAGAACATCACTTACAACATAATCACTAGCATCACACATAATTTCAAAGGGTAAATTCCAATCAGGTGGTTGAACAATAGGTGCAGAAATTAAGGCTTTCTTAAGTATTTCAAATGCTTCTACACAATCATCATCAAAGACAAAAGGAATATCTTTTTGTAATAGGTTAGTCAGAGGCCGAGAAATTTTTGAGAAGTCCTTAATGAACCTCCTATAAAAACCGGCATGACCAAGGAAACCTCTTATACCTTTGATGTCCTTGGGACACGACATCTTTTCAATATCATCAACTTTAGCTTTATCAACTTCAATACCTCTTTCAGAAATTTTATGCCCCAAGACAATACCTTCATTAACCATAAAGTGGCACTTCTCCCAGTTCAAGACAAGATTAGTTTCTTCACATCTGTGCAAAACTCGATCAATGTTGCTCAAGCAATCATCAAAAGAGGATCCATAAATGGAGAAATCATCCATGAAAACCTCACAAATATTTTCACAAAAGTCAGAGAATATAGCCATCGTGCATCTTTGAAAGGTAGCAGGTGCATTACATAAACCAAAAGGCATACGTCTATAAGCAAAAGTACCGAAACGGCAAGTAAAACTGGTCTTTGCTTGATCCTCAGTTGACACAGGTATTTGAGAGAAACCAGAGTAACCATCTAGAAAGCAAAAGTGTGTATGTTTGGATAATCTTTCTAGCATTTGATCAATAAAAGGCAAAGGGTAATGATCTTTTTTAGTGGCGTTATTCAATTTGCGGAAATCAATTACCATCCTATAACCTCTAATAATTCTTTGCGGAATCAATTCATCTTTATCATTAGGAACGACAGTAATACCTCCCTTCTTGGGGACACAATGGACAGGACTTACCCACTTACTATCAGCAACGGGATAAATTATACCTGCTTCAAGGAGTTTTAATATTTCCTTTCTTACCACTTCTTTCATCTTAGGATTTAGCCGACGTTGGTGATCAATAACTGGTTTCGCATCTTTCTCCAAGTTTATTTTGTGTTGACATAGAGTGGGACTAATGCCCTTAAGATCATCAAGGGTATATCCAATAGCGGCATGGTGCTTCTTCAGAGTTTTCAATAATCTCTCTTCTTCGTGCTCTAATAGGTTAGCACTAATAATAACAAGATATATCTTCTTTTCATCAAGATAAGCATATTTAAGAGTATCAGGCAATGGTTTAAGCTCAAACACGGGATCACCTTTGGGTGGAGGAGGATCCCCTAGGATTTCAACAGGCAAGTTGTGTTTCAGAATAGGTCCCTGTCTAAAGAATACCTCATCTATTTCCCTTCTTTCATTCATGAACATATCATTTTCATGGTCTAGCAAATATTGTTCTAAAGGATCAGTAGGAGGCACAACAATAGAAGCAAGACCTATTATCTCATCTTTACTAGGCAATTCTTCATCACGGGGTTGTCTATGAAACTTAGCAAAATTAAACTCATGAGACACATCCCCTAAACCAACAAAAACAATATCCTTATTGCAGTCTATCTTAGCATTAACAGTATTCAAGAAGGGTCTACCAAATATAATGGGACAAAAGCTATCTTGTGGGGAACCAATAACAAGAAAATCAACAGGATATTTAACCTTCCCACACAAGACTTCAACATCTCTAACAATCCCAATTGGTGAAATAGTATCCCTATTGGCAAGCTTAATGGTAGCATCTATATCTTCTATCTCAACAGGTGCAATATCATGCATAATTTCTTTGTATAAGGAATGAGGTATTGCACTTGCACTAGCACCCATATCACATAAGCCATGATAGCAATGATCTCCTATTTTCACAGAAATAACAAGCATGCCTACAACAGCTCTATGTTTATTTTTAGTATCAGGTCTAGCAATTCTAGCAGTCTCATCACAGAAGTAAATAACATGCCCATCAATATTATTGGCCAAGAGATCTTCAACTTTAACTTTCTCAAGGGGTTTGCGTGTCCTAATATTACTTTTGTTGACTACAGTTGAAACTTTAGCATGATCCTTTATTCTAACAGGGAAAGGTGGTTTCTCAATATAAGCAGTAGGAACAACAGGATCATTATAAGTGATAGTCTTTTCTTCAACTTTAATAGGTGCAACTACTTTTACTTCAGTGGGAGGATTATATTTAAACCACTTCTCCTTAGGGAGATCAACATGAGTAGCAAAGGATTCATAGAAAGAAGCTACTATCTCAGAGTCATGTCCATATTTAGTGCTAAATTCACGGAAAACATCGGTATCCATAAAAGATTTAACACAATCAAACTTAGGTGTTATACCTGACTCCTTACCTTCGCCGACGTCCCAATCTTCAGAGTTGCGTTTAATTATTTCCAATAAATCCCATTTGAATTCAATAGTCTTCATCATAAAAGATCCAGCACAAGAAGTATCGAGCATGGAGCAATTACCGCGAGAAAGCCGAGCATAAAATTTTTGAATAATCATTTCTCTTGAGAGCTCATGATTGGGGCATGAATATAACATTGACTTAAGTCTCCCCCAAGCTTTAGCGATGCTTTCTCCTTCGCGAGGCCAAAAATTATATATATAATTACGATCATGATGAACAAGATGCATAGGATAAAACTTCTGGTGAAATTCCAATTTCAATCGCTTATAGTCCCATGATCCCATATCATCACATAGCCTATACCATGTCAATGCATCTCTCTTCAAAGATAAAGGGAAGACCTTCTTCTTTATAACATCATCGGCCATACCTGCAAGCTTAAATAATCCACAAACTTCATCCACATAGATTAAGTGTAAAACAGGATGCAATGTTCCATCTCCTGCAAAAGGATTAGCTAGCAATTTCTCTATCATACCCGAAGGAATTCGAAAGTAAACATTTTCAGTAGGTTCAGTAGGTTGAGGAGCAACTCTTTCCTCTGCTGGTCAGGGTGAAGATACCCCGAGCAAGCTCCTCAAAGGATTATGTTCCATAGTTACAAGTGATAGTAAATTTCAGCACACTCTATAAATTTTTCCTTACCAAATTGCACCTACCAACGGCGCTTCACTCCCCAGCAACGGCGCCAGAAAAGAGTCTTGATGACCCACAAGTGTATGGGATCTATCGTAGCTTTTCGATAAGTAAGAGTGTCGAACCCAACGAGGAGTAGAAGGAAATGATAGCAGTTTTTAGTAAGGTATTCTCTGCAAGCACTGAAATTATTGGTAACAAATATTTTTGTGATAAGGTAATTTGTAACGAGTAGCAAGTAATAAAAGTAAATAAGGTGCAACAAGATGTCCCAATCCTTTTTGTAGCAAAGGACAAGCCTGGACAAACTCTTATATGAAGGAAAGCGCTCCCGAGGACATATGGGAATTATCGTCAAGCTAGTTTTCATCATGTTCATATGATTCGCGTTCGGTACTTTGATAATTTGATATGTGCGTGGACCGGTGCTTGGGTACTGTCCTTACTTGGACAAGCATCCCACTTATGATTAACCCCTATTACAAGCATCCGCAACTACAACAGAAGTATTAAGGTAAACCTAACCATAGCATGAAACATATGAATCCAAATCAGCCCCTTACAAAGCAACACATAAACTAGGGTTTAAGCTTCTGTCACTCTAGCAACCCATCATCTACTTATTACTTCCAAATGCCTCTTATACGTCTCCAACGTATCTATAATTTTTTATTGCTCCATGCTATATTATCTACTGTTTTGGACTATACTGGGCTTTATTTTCCACTTTTATATTAACCGGAGGCCCAGCCCAGAATTGCTGTTTTTTGCCTATTTCAGTGTTTCGAAGAAACGGAATATCAAACGGAGTCCAAACAGAATAAACCTTTCTGGAACGTGATTTTCTTCCCGAATATGACCCAGGAGACTTGGACCCTATGCCAAGGAAGCTTCGAGGTGGGCACAAGGTAGGGGGCATGCCCTATACCCCCAGGCGCGCCCCCACCCTCGTGGGCCCACCGAAGCTCCACCGACGTACTTCTTCCTCCTATATATACCTACGTACCCCCAAACGAATAGAGACGGAGCCAAAAACCTAATTCCACCGCCGAACCTTTCTGTATCCACGAGATCCCATGTTGGGGCATGTTCGGGAGCTCCGCCAGAGAGGGCCGTCATCACGAAGGGCTTCTACATCATCATAGCCTCTCCGATGAAGTTTGAGTAGTTTACCTCAGACCTTCGGGTCCATAGTTATTAGCTAGATGGCTTCTTCTCTCTTTTTGGATCTCAATACAAAGTTCTCCCCCTCTCTTGTTGAGATCTATTCGATGTAATCTTCTTCTTTTTTGCGGTGTGTTTGTTGAGATCGATGAATTGTGGGTTTATGATCAAGTCTATCTATGAATAATATTTGAATCTTCTCTGAATTTGTTTATGTATGACTGGTTATCTTTGCAAGTCTCTTCAAATTATCAGTTTGGTTTGGCCTACTAGATTGGATTTTCTTGCCATGGGAGAAGTGCTTACCTTTGGGTTCGATCTTGCGGTATCCTTTCCCAGTGACAGAAGGGGCAGCAAGGCACGTATTGCATCGTTGCCACCGAGGATAACAAGATGGGGTTTATTTCATATTGCATGAATTATCTCTCTACATCATGTCATCTTGCTTAAAGCATTACTCTGTTTTTAACTTAATACTCTAGATGCATGCTGGATAGCGGTCGATGAGTGGAGTAATAGTAGTAGATGCAGAATCGTTTCGGTCTACTTGTAACGGACATGATGCCTATATACATGATCATGCCTAGATATTCTCATAACTATGCTCAATTCTGTCAATTGCTCAACAGTAATTTGTGCACCCACCATAGAATACTTATGCTCTTGAATGAAGCCACTAGTGAAACCTATGGCCCCCGGGTCTATTCTCATCATATCAATCTCCATCACTTTAATCTTGCTTTACTTTTTCCTTTGCCTTTTACTTTTCACTTTGCATCTCTATACCAAAAATACCAAAAATATTATATCTATCAGATCTCACTCTCGTAAGTGACCGTGAAGGGATTGACAACCCCTAATCACATTGGTTGCGAGTAGCTATCGTTTTGTGCAGGTATGAGGGACTTGAGCGTGGCCTCCTACTGGATTGATACCTTGGTTCCCAAAAACTGAGGGAAATACTTACGCTACTCTACTGCATCATCCTTTCCTCTTCGGGGAAATCCAACGCAAGCTTAAGAGGTAGCAAGAAGAATTCCTGGTGCCGTTGGTGGGGAGTCTACGCAAAAAGTCAACATACCAAGTACCCATCACAATCCCTATCTCTCGCATTACATTAGTTGCCATTTGCCTCTCGTTTTCCTCTCCCCCACTTCACCCTTGCCATTTTATTCGCCCTCTCTTTCTCAATCTCCTTCACCTTCTCCTTCTGCGTTTTCCTTTTTCTCGCTTGCCCTTTTGTTTGCTCGTGTGTTGGATTGCTTGTTTGTCGCGATGGCTCAACCGAGATTTGGTGATCTTCACCTTAAAAGGTTAGAGGAGATCGAAAACAACGTTAGGAAGTTTATGGTTTTGCAATTTGAGCATAATAATTTCTTTAGAAACGAGCTTAAGGAACAAAAAGGTTTTATGAGTTATATGAATAAAGAGCTTGATGATATGTCTAAAGAATTTGATGGTATAAGATCCCTAATTTCTCGTCTAGAAAAGATGACTGCTGAAATTTCGGATATGCAAGCCACCTTAGTCAATAAGATGACCGCTAAACCGAATTCCTACGAAAATCAAGATGAAGATCTAAAAGTTATTGATGTGTCTCCTATCAAATCTTTGTTTTGCAATATGAATCTTGATGAAACTGAATATGATCTTCCTTTACCTAGAAGGCGTTCTAAAAATTCGGAGTATTTAGATCTTTATGATGAAATTGATGAAAGTGGGATTGAAAGAAATAAAAATCTAGATGTTGCTAAACCCACTATATTGGATTTCAAGGAATTTAATTATGAAAGTTGCTCTTTAATTGATTATATTTCCTTGTTGCAATCCGTGCTAAATTCTCCACATGCTTATAGTCAAAAGAAAGCCTTCACCGAACATATTGTTGATGCCTTGATGCAATCTTATGAAGAAAAACTTGAGTTGAAAGTTTCTATCCCTAGAAAAGTCTATGATGAGTGGGAACCAAGTATTAAAATTAAAATTAAAGATCATGAGTTTTATGCTTTGTGTGATTTGGGTGCTAGTGTCTCCACTATCCCCAAAACTTTGTGTGATTTGCCAGATTTCTGCGATTTTGATGATTGCTCTCTAAACTTGCATCTTGCGGATTCTACTATTAAGAAACCTATGGGAAGAATTAATGATATTCTTATTGTTGCAAATAGGAATTATGTACCCGTAGATTTCATTGTTCTTGATATAGATTGCAATCCTTCTTGCCCTATTATTCTTGGTAGACCTTTCCTTAGAACGGTTGGTGCGATTATTGATATGAAGGAAGGGAATATTAGATTTCAATTTCCATTAAAAAGGGCATGGAACACTTTCCAAGAAAGAAAATAAAATTGCCATATGAAACTATCATGAGAGCCACTTATGGATTGCCTACCAAAGATGGCAATACCTAGATCTATCCTCCCTTTTATGCCTAACTAGGGGAGTTAAATGATAGCGCTTGTTGGGAGGCAACCCAATTTTATTTTTAGTTTTTGTGTTTTTCTTCTGTTAGGGAATATATAGCCCACCTACCTTTTGTTTGGATGTACTTTTATGTTTTAATTAGTGTTTGTGCCATGTTAGACCTATTGGATCTTCTTGTATGATAGTTATTTGATCTTGCTATAATTTCCAGAAACTTTGCATTCAGTGGCCGAATTGTTAAAAATTACCAGAACGTGATAAAATACTGATTCCAATTTCTTCTGATCAATAAACAAATTGTCTAGGTCGTCCAATTTTGGTAGATTTTTCGGAGTTCTATAAGTTTGCATTAGTTACAGATTACTATAGACTGTTTTGTTTTTGACAGATTCTGTTTTTCTTGTGTTGTTTGCTTATTTTGATGAATCTATGGTTAGTAAAATAGTTTATAATCCATAGAGAAGTTGGAATACAGTAGGTTTAACACCAATATAAATAAAGAATGAGTTCATTACAGTACCTGGAAGTGGTCTTTTGTTTTCTTTCTCTAACGGAGCTCACGAGATTTCTATTGAGTTTTGTGTTGTGAAGTTTTCAAGTTTTGGGTGAATTCTTTTGATGGATTATGGAACAAGGAGTGGCAAGAGCCTAAGCTTGGGGATTCCCATGGCACCCCAAGATAATCCAAGGACACCAAAAAGTCAAAGCTTGGGGATGCCCCGGAAGGCATCCCCTCTTTCGTCCACTTCCATCGGTAATTTACTTGGAGCTATATTTTTATTCACCAACATGATATGTGTTTTGCTTGGAGCGTCTTGTATTATTTGTATCTTTGGTTATTAGTGTGCCACAATCATCCTTGATGTACACACCATTTGAGAGAGCCATACATGAATTAGAATTTGATAGAATATTCTATGTGCTTCACTTATATCTTTTTGAGCTAAGTAGTTTTGCTCTATGTGCTTCACTTATATCTTTTGAGCGCTATAATTCTGCTCTATATGCTTCACTTAGATCTTTTAGAGCACGGTGGTGGATTTGTTTTAAATAAACTATTGATCTCTCATGCTTCACTTAAATTATTTTGAGAGTCTTAATAGCATGGTAATTTGCTTAATAGTAACATGCTTGGTATTCAAGATTTGTGAAACTTTCTTTTGAGTGTGTTGAATACTAAGAAAAGTTGGATGCTTGATAATTGTTTTGATACATGGAGGTAGTAATATCGAAGTCATGCTAGTAGAGTAATTGTGAATTTGAGAAGTGCTTGAGTTAAAGTTTGCAAGTCCCGTAGCATGCACGTATGGTAAACGTTATGCAACAAATTTGAAACATGAGGTGTTATTTGATTGTCCTCCTTGTGAGTGGCGGTCGGGGATGAGCAATGGTCTTTTCCTACCAATCTATCCCCCTAGGAGCATGAGCGTAATGCTTTGGTTTTTGATGGCTTGTAGATTTTTGCAATAAGTATATGAGTTCTTTATGACTAATGTTGAGTCCATGGATTATACGCACTCTCACCCTTCCATCATTGCTAGCCTCCACGGTACCGTGCATTGCCCTTTCTCACATCGAGAGTTGGTGCAAACTTCGCCGGTGCATCCAAACCCCGTGATATGATACGTTCTTTCACACACAAACCTCCTTATATCTTCCTCAAAACAGCCACCATACCTACCTATTATGGCATTTCCATAGCCATTCCGAGATATATTGCCATGCAACTTTCCACCATCCAGTTTATCATGACACATTCATCATTGTCATCATGTAGTTGACATAGTATTTGTGGCAAAGTCACCGTTCATAATTTTTTCATACTTGTCCCTCTTGATTCATTGCATATCCCGGTACACCGCCGGAGGCATCCATAGAGTCATACTTTGTTCTAGTATCGAGTTGTAATCATTGAGTTGTAAACAAATAGAAGTGTGATGATCACCATTCAATAGAGAATTGTCCCAAAAAAAGAGAAAGGCCAAAGAAAAAAAAGAAGGCCCAAAAAAGAAGAAGAGAAAATAAATAAAAAGGGGCAATGCTACTATCCTTTTTTCCACACTCATGCTTCAAAGTAGCACCATGTTCTTCATATAGAGAGTCTCTTGAGTTATCACTTTCATATACTAGTGGGAATTTTCATTATAGAACTTGGCTTGTATATTCCAACAATGGGCCTCCTCAAGTGCCCTAGGTCTTCGTGAGCAAGCAAGTTGGATGCACACCCACTTAGTTTCTTTTGTTGAGCTTTCATACATTTATAGCTCTAGTGCATCCGTTGCATGGCAATCCCTACTCCTTGCATTAACATCAATCGATGGGCATCTCCATAGCTCATTGATTAGCCTCGTTGATGTGAGACTTTCTCCTTTTTGTCTTCTCCACATAACCCCCATCATTATATCCTATTCCACCCATAGTGTTATATCCATGGCTCACGCTTATGTATTGCGTGAAAGTTTATGAGTTTGAAATTATTAAGGTATGAAACAATTGCTTGTCTTGTCATCGGGGTTGTGCATGATGAGGGCACTCTTGTGTGATGAAAATGGAGCATGACTAAACTATATGATTTTGTAGGGATGAACTTTCTTTGGCCATGTTACTTTAAGAAAACATAATTGCTTTGTTGGTTTGCTTGAAGTATTATTATTCTCTATGTCAATATGAACTTTTGTCTTGAATCTTCCTAATCTAAATATTCATACCACAATTAGGAAGATTTGCATTGAAATTATGCCAAATAGCACTCCGCATCAAAAATTCTCTTTTTATCATTTACCTACTCGAGGACGAGCAGGAATTAAGCTTGGGGATGCCTGATACGTCTCCAACGTATCTATAATTTTTGATTGCTCCATGCTATATTATCTACTGTTTTGGACTATATTAGGATTTATTTTCCACTTTTATATTATTTTTGGGACTAACCTATTAACCGGAGGCCCAGCCCAGAATTGCTGTTTTTTTGCCTATTTTCAGTGTTTTGAATAAACGGAATATCAAACGGAGTCCAAACGGAATAAACCTTTCTAGAACGTGATTTTCTTCCCGAATATGACCCAGGAGACTTGGACCCTACGCCAAGGAAGCTTCGAGGTGGGCACGAGGTAGGGGGGTGCGCCCTATACCCCCAGGCGCGCCCCCACCCTCGTGGGCCCACCGAAGCTCCACCGACGTACTTCTTCCTCCTATATATACCTACGTACCCCCAAACGAACAAAGACGGAGCCAAATACCTAATTCCACCGCCGCAACTTTCTGTATCCATGAGATCCCATGTTGGGGCCTGTTCCGGAGCTACGCCGGAGAGGGTCGTCATCACGGAGGGCTTCTACATCAACATAGCCTCTCCGATGAAGTGTGAGTAGTTTACCTCAGACCTTCGGGTCCATAGTTATTAGCTAGATGTCTTCTTCTCTCTTTTTTGATCTCAATACAAAGTTCTCCCCCTCTCTCTTGTGGAGATCCATTTGATGTAATCTTCTTCTTTTTTGCGGTGTGTTTGTTGAGACCGATGAATTTTGGGTTTATGATCAAGTCTATCTATGAATAATATTTGAATCTTCTCTGAATTCTTTTATGTATGATTGGTTATCTTTGCAAGTCTCTTCGAATTATCAGTTTGGTTTTTCTTGCCATGGGAGAAGTGCTTACCTTTGGGTTCGATCTTGCGGTGTCCTTTCCCAGTGACAGAAGGGGCAGCAAGGCACGTATTGCATCATTGCGATCGAGGATAACAAGATGGGGTTTATTTCATATTGCATGAATTTATCTCTCTAACTCATGTCATCTTGCTTAAAGCATTACTCTGTTTTTAACTTAATACTCTAGATGCATGCTGGATAGCGGTCGATGAGTGGAGTAATAGTAGTAGATGCAGAATCGTTTCGGTCTACTTGTCACGGACGTGATGCCTATATACATGATCATGCCTAGATATTCTCATAACTATGCTCAATTATGTCAATTGCTCAACAGTAATTTGTTCACCATCGTAGAATACTTATGCTCTTGAGAGAAGCCACTAGTTAAACCTATGGCCCCCGGGTCTATTCTCATCATATCAATCTCCATCACTTTAATCTTGCTTTCCTTTTTTACTTTGCCTTTTACTTTTCACTTTGAATCTCTATACCAAAAAGACCAAAAATATTATATCTATCAGATCTCACTCTCGTAAGTGACCGTGAAGGGATTGACAACCCCTAATCGCGTTGGTTGCGAGTAGCTATCGTTTTGTGCAGGTACGAGGGACTTGAGCGTGGTCTCCTACTGGATTGATACCTTGGTTCTCAAAAACTTAGGGAAATACTTACGCTACTCTGCTGCATCATCCTTTCCTCTTCGGGGAAATCCAACGCAAGATCAAGAGGTAGCAGCCTCCCTCTAGGCCCAAACAATGGTGAAGTGTCATGTAGTCGACGTTCACATGACACCACTAGAGGGGTGAAAACATACATCTCATCCAAACATTGAACGAATACCAAATTCACATGACTACTTATAGCAAGACTTCTCCCATGTCCTCAGGAACAAACGTAACTAATCACAAAGCATATTCATATTCATATTCATAATCAGCGGGGGTATTAATATGCATAATGGATCTGAACAAATGATCTTCCACCAAATAAACCAACTAGCATCAACTACAAGGAGTAATCAACACTACTAGCAACCCACAGGTACCAATCTGAGGTTTGGATACAAAGATTGGATACAAGAGATGAATAGGGATTGAGATGAGATGGTGCTCGTGAAGATGTTGATGGAGAGTGACACCCTCCCAATGGAGGATCGTTGGTGATGATGATGGTGATGATTTCCCCCTCCCGGAGGGAAGTTTCCCCACCATAACAGCTCTGCCGGAGCCCTAGATTGGTTCCGCCAAGGTTCCGCCTCGTGGCAGCGGAGTTTCTTCCCAAAAGCTTGCTTATGATTTTTCCTCGACGAAAGACTTGATATAGTAGAAGATGGGCATCGGAGGGCCACCAGGGGCCCCACGAGGCAGGGGGGCGCACCCAGGGGGTAGGGCGCGCCCCCCACCCTCATGGCCAAGGTGTGGCCCCTCTCTAGAACTTTCTTCGCTCAGTATTTTTTATATATTCTGGAAATAACTTCTGTGAAGTTTCAGGACTTTTGGAGCTGTGCAGAATAGGTCTCTAATATTTGCTCCTTTTCCAGCCAGAATCCCAGCTATCGGCATTCTCCCTCTCCATGTAGACCTTGTAAAATAAGAAAGAATAGGCATAAGTATTGTGACATAATGTGTAATAACAGCCCATAATGCAATAAATATCGATATAAAAGCATGATGCAAAATGGACGTATCAAATTGGAAGAGGCATATAGAGACCATGGGATTGACCTTTAGACTTAGCTTTGCGACATGTAGAGCATCGGTTGGTGAGGCGGTTGACGTCGCGGAACATCTTGGGCCAATAATAGTTCTTGGAGAGCGTAGCAAAGGTCTTGTCGCGTCCAAAATGTCCCATTAGTCCTCCTCCATGAGATTCTTGCAAAAGCAATAAACGAAGAGAAGACTCGGGGATGCATAGTCTATTAGCTCACATAAGATAACCATCTTTGATGTAATAGCGTTCCCAAGATGTATGCGTCAAACATTTGGCATAAGTAATAGCAAAAGTAGGATCATGTGCATACACGTCTTTTATGTGCACAAAGCCAATGACATCCAATTCAAGTTGAGTAACAAGCATGCATATGCGGGAAAGAGCGTCTGCCACAACATTTTCCTTACCTTTAATGTACTTGATGACATAAGGAAAAGACTCAATGAATTCACTCCATTTAGCATGATGCTTGTTCAACTTAGTTTTACCCTTAAGGTATTTAAGCGTTTCATGATCGGTATGAATGATAAATTCATGAGGGCGAAGATAATGTTCCCATTCATGCAAAACTCGCACTAAGGCATATAACTCTTTGTCATAGATGGGGTAATTGAGTTGCACTCCGGAAAGTTTCTCACTAAAGTAAGCTATGGGGCGCTTCTCTTGCGTTAACACACCTCCTATGCCATTACCACTAGCATCGCAATGAATCTCAAAGGGTTTGTCAAAGTAGGGTAATGCAAGCACGGGAGCATGAGTAAGAAAATTCTTAAGATCATTAAATGCGGTATCTTGGGATGGTCCTCAAACAAAGGGTGCATTCTTCTTACTCAAAGCATGCAAAGGTGAAGCAATGGTGCTAAAGTCCTTCACAAATCTACGGTAGAAACCGGCTAAACCAAGGAAGCTACGCACTAGTTGCAAGTTGGTTGGTTGTGGCCAAGTTTTAATAACATTAATCTTAGATTAATCAACATGAACACCCTTAGAAGAAACTACAAAACCCAAGAAAATGAGCTTATCAATGCCAAAAAGGCATTTTTCCATGTTAGCATAGAGACACTCTTTTTGAAGAGTTTGCAAAACAATTCGAACATGGGTGACATAATCCCTGAGAGATTTGCTAAAAACAAGGATATCGTCGAAATAGATCACAACAAACTCACCAATGTAAGGGCGAAACACATAATGCATAAGACGCATGAAAGTATCGGGTGCTTCTGATAAACCCATAGGCGTAACTAACCACTCATACAAACCAAACTTTGTTTTGAAAGCAGTTTTCCATTCATCACCTTCTTGTATGCTCATTTGATAGTAACCACTTTTAAGATCAAATTTTGAGAAAATAGTGGCACCACTAAGTTCATCTAGCATATCATTAAGGCTTGGAGACATAGGGCAAAGTATGTACTCCTTTCCTTTCATCTTGAAGATATAGTTGTTCGTTCGGTCGTTGTGGATGGCACCTCTATCAAATTGCCATGGTTGTCTGAGAAGAAGGTGGAAAACGGTCATTGGAACGACGTCACACTCCAAAGTGTCTTCGTAAGCTCTGATTTTGAAGGAGACTTGCACTCTATGCTCGACTTGGATGGTGCCCGAGTTGCTTAGCCATTGAACTTTGTAGGGGTGTGGGTGCTTCGTATTGACCAATTGGAGTTTGAAGAAAAGTTCTTCACTTGCTAAGTTATGGCAACTCCCTCCATCGATGATGACCTTGACGGACCTTCCATTGATGTTGGCCTTGGTATGAAAAATATGGCATCTTTGGTCTTCTTCTTGTTGATGATGAAGAGTTAAGACCTTGGAGACAACGAGAGTGGGACTTGAATCTTCATCACAAAAGACTTGTTCCTCTTCATCGTTCACTTGCCAGTGCATTGTCACTTGGTTAAGTGCTTCCATTTCTCCTTCACTCGTGGAGTCGTATGTACCATCGTCGTTGAGGATCATGGTGCGCTTGTTGGTACACTCAAAGGACTTGTGGCCTCGGCTTCCGCATGTGAAGCATTTGAAGGAACTTGTCTTGATGGTCTCATCGGTTGGGGTAGATGATGATGAAGCTCTCGGCTTGAAGTTGCTTGTAGTAGGAGGATGACTTGGAGTATTCAAAGTTTTATTTTAACTCGACTTGTAGATGTTGCTTGTAGAAGGCTTGGTTGAGGTAGACGGTGTTGTATTCGTTGAAGCTTGGGTGTTGGAGAAGCCATAGGACTTGGATGAGAACTAGGCATACTTGAAGTCATCTTGTACTTGGCGTTCCGCTTTGGTAGCTTGATGCACTAGCTCGATGAGGTTAGAGTATGGTTGGAAGTCGGTGATCTTCTTGATGGGATGATTGAGTATATTCAAGAAATGTGCCATAGTTACGTGCCATAGTTTCCTCATTATCTTCCGTGACATTGGCTCGTATCATGGTAATCTCCATTTCCTTGTAGTATTCTTCAACGCTCTTGGTTCCTTGCTTGAGTAGTTGGAGTTTCTTGAAGAGGTCACGGTTGTAGTAGGTTGGCACGAAGTGTGCTCTCATGACATCCTTCATTTGTGCCCAAGTAGTGATGGGTGGTTCACTTCTTGCCTGACGACGCTCAATGACTTGTTCCCACCAAATGAGCACATAGTCTTGGAACTAAAGGGATGCCATCGCGATCTTCTTCTCTTCTTCATAGTTGTGCAAACGGAAGATTTTGTCGATCTTAAATGCCCATGAAAGGTACTCTTCAGGATCATTGCTTCCATTGAACTTGGGCATGGTGAACTTTAGCTTGTCGTAGCATTGCTCTTCATTGTGTTGGGGTCGGGGATGATGACGTCATTGACGAGGAGGTTCGTCTCTCTCAAGTTGTTCTTGTAGAACTTGAAGTTCTTTGCAAGATTGTGGACGAGCTTGAGGAACTTGACGATGCACACGTGATTGGTAGTTCCTCTCTTGAACTTATTCGCGAAGTGCCTCTTCTTGTTCGCGCCTATGGCGGTTGCGTTGGGCAACAACGTGATTCAGGTCATAGAGTGCACGTTGAGCTTCAAGTGCTCTAGCTTCTCGCAATTTGTTGTTCTTGGCATTGTGCCTTAGCATCTTGTGCATCTTGGTGTAGACGCGCTCGCTCTTCCTCTTCTCATTGGTGTTGTCGTTGCCGTTCTTGTGCTTGCTCGAGAGTAGCTTGGTTTTGACGGTGTCGATGTTCTTGCGCACGAGCTTTATCTTGGGAGTCGTTTTCGTGTAGAAGATTGCAGTTTGCGTGGCGATCTTGATGCGCGGCACGACGAAGAGTGTTCGATGTCGGTGTACTTGAGCCGGAGATGGTGTAGTCGGAGTGTCTAGTTGAACGGCTCCGTCATGATGATGACGAAGTGGAGTAAGAGTGGTTTAGTAATAAAGCATGAATCTCGTCCATTCTTGCGTCATTCTCTTGCTTGTGGTCATTGAGCTTGTTTTCGAAGTAATCTCTTGTATGTTGCTCGGAGAGTCACAAGTCGGTGGCGAGATTGTTGATGCGTTCACTCATTGATTGTTGCTCTTGATGCAAAGCATGTTGTGCATGAAAGAGGTGGCTCTTTGTGATCTAGGAGTTCATGTCGTCGTCTTGCTCGATGAAGAGTGGGTTGGTAGAAGTACTTGGCTATCCATGTAACACCCACAATGCGGCTATATCTCCCACGTGTCGGGGCACTACTTAGAGGCATAGCCGCATGGTAGGATTGTCGCAAGAGGGGTAGTCTTCACACATCCCATGTACTGAATAAGAAAGGGATAGAGAGTTGGCTTACACTCACCACTTCACACAAATACAAATTAAACATACATCATCCAGAATACAATCAAGGTCCGACTACGGAACCAAAATAAAGGAAGACAACCCCAAATGCTAGATCCCCGATCGTCCCAACTGGTCTCCACTACTGATCAACCGGAAAGGACACAACACAATGATCAATATCTTCATTGAGCTCCCACTTGCGCTCGGTTGCATCACCTGCACTGTTATCATCAGCACCTACAACTGTTTGTAAGTATCTATGAGTCACGAGGACTCAGCAATCTCACACCCACGAGATCAAGACTATTTAAGCTTATGGGTAGGATAGGGTAATGAGGTGGAGCTGCAGCAAGCACTAAGCATATATGGTGGCTAACATACGCAAATAAGAGTGAGAAGAGAAGCAACGCAGCGGTCATGAACTAGAAGTGATCAAGAAGTGATCCTGAAACTACTTACGTTCAAGCATAACACAAGAACCGTGTTCACTTCCCGGACTCAGCCGGAAAGAGACCATCACGGCTACACACGCGAGCACGGCTCTTGAAAGTTTATACCCTGCAGGGGTGTCCCAACTTAGCCCATCACAAGCTCTCACGGTCAACGAAGGATATTCCTTCTCCCGTGAAGACCCGATCAGTCTCGGAATCCCGGTTACAAGACATTTCGACAATGGTAAAACAAAGACCAGCAAAGCCACCCGATGTGCCAACAATCCCGATAGGAGTCACACGTATCTCGTTCTCAGGGCAACACCGGATGAGACTAGCTACGAGTAAAACCAAACCTGAAGTTTCCCCGAGGTGGCCCCGTAGGCAGCTCGGTTCGGACCAACACTTAGAGAGGCACTGGCCCCGGGGGGTTAAAATAAAGATGACCCTCGGGAGCGCGACTCCCAAGGGAAAAATAGGTGGTGGTGAGGGAAATGTAAAACCAAGGTTGGGCCTTGCTGGAGGAGTTTTATTCAAAGCGAACTGTCAAGGGGTTCACATAACACCCAACCGCATAAGGAACGCAAAATCAAGGAACATAACACCGGTATGACGGAAACTAAGGCGGCAAGAGTGGAACAAAACACCAGGCATAAGGGCGAGCCTTCCACCCTTTACCAAGTATATAGATGCATTAATTAAATAAGAGATATTTTGATATCCCAACATATCCATGTTCCAACATGGAACAATCTTCATCTTCACCTGCAACTAACAACGCTATAAGTGGGGCTGAGCAAAAGCGGTAACATAGCCAAACAACAGTTTGCTAGGAAAGGTGGGTTAGAGGCTTGACATGGCAATAAGAGAGGCATGGTATAACAAGTGGTAGGTAGTGAGACATAGCGATAGAACGCACAACTAGCAAGCAAAGATAGAAGTGATTTCAAGGGTATGGTCATCCTTCCTGAGATCCCGCAAGGAAGAAGAACGAGCCCAAGAAGAAGAGAAACGGACATAGTCGAACGGATCCTCACAACTCCGGAACGAAACTGAAGCTAACGAGAGAAGCAACCCGGAAAGAAGCAAGCAACACAGTAAACAACCATCACATAAACATGGCATGATGCACAACCAAGTATGATGCATGTCCGGTTTAAAGAGGCATGGCATGACAAAGTGCACAAACAATACTACAAATTAAGTGGAGCTCAATATGCAACGAGTTGCATATTGACGAAACACCACATGACTTATTTAGTTCTCTCCCGTTTATGTACTCAACAATATTAAATGTTGGTTAGCATGGAAAGAGGTGAAGCATATGAAAACTTCCTATCTAGGCAAGTTTAAATGAGGCCGGAAATAACAAACAACAATTCCGGAAAATCCTCATATGCATATATTAGGTTTGGTACCGTTCTTCCCTAAACCATATTTTAGAGTTTTTAAACATGCAAAGTAATGCCACC
Source organism: Triticum dicoccoides (assembly GCF_002162155.2). Taxonomy (NCBI): domain Eukaryota; kingdom Viridiplantae; phylum Streptophyta; class Magnoliopsida; order Poales; family Poaceae; genus Triticum; species Triticum dicoccoides. The sequence goes on from NC_041380.1 coordinate 219,417,457, forward strand.
ATGTTAAATTAGGCATTTTTCTACCCCAATTACATATAAAGATTATTAAATTTGGAGCTACTATTATTTAGTTATGAAATAAATCATTTTAACATGGCATTATGAAAAATATATGCCAACAGTAGTTTAAACATTTTTAACATGAATAAAAGTGGCATATTATGAAACTACACAAAATTCTAAGCATTTTACAAATATAAATTATTTACATGCGATGCACGACTGGTGAGTTATGATATGCATGAAGCTTAGGGTGTTTTCTGCAAAACAGGTTTTCTCTTGATAATAGGAAATTCGTTCTGAGGAAAAAAAGAGGCATCGGGCCGAATCTGAGATCTGGCCCAACAGAAGAAGAAAAAAACATGGAGGGGCACTAGGGTGGCCTCACCATGGGCCGAGGCCCAGCTGGTGGGGAGGAGGCCGGGCAGGTGCTGCGTTCGGTCAACTAAGCAGGGGAGGTTGCTGGGCCGAAGCAGAGGTGGCCCACGCGCGGTGCTTGTCCTCCTCTGCTCGGAGCAGAGGCAGGAGCATGGCACGGCTGCTGCCAGCAATGGGGACGGCGGCGCGACGTGTAGGGGACCGACAGATGACGGGTGAGGGAGTCCTAGATAAGGGGGTATCCGGACAGCCGGACTATATCCTTTGGCCGGACTGTTGGACAATGAAGATACAAGATTGAAGTCTTTGTCTCATGTCCGGATGGGACTCTACTTGGCGTGGAAGGCAAGCTACGCAATACAGATATGTATTTCTCCTCCTTTGTAACCGACCATGTGTAACCCTAGCCCCCTCCGGTGTCTATATAAACCGGAGGGTTTTAGTCCGTAGGACAACATACAATCATACCATAGGCTAGCTTCTAGGGTTTAGCCTCTCCGATCTCGTGGTAGATCAACTCTTGTAATACTCATATCATCAAGAATAAACCAAGCAGGACGTAGGGTTTTACCTCCATCAAGAGGGCCCGAACCTGGGTAAAACATCGTGTCCCCTGCCTCCTGTTACCATCCGCCTTAGACGCATAGTTCGGGACCCCCTACCCGAGATCCGCCGGTTTTGACACCGACATTGGTGCTTTCATTGAGAGTTCCTTTGTGACGTCGCCGTAAGGAAGGATGCCTCATCTCGTTGTTAAAAACAACATTACCTCCGGGGGAGCTCTGGCTGTCGGCCAAACTCTCCGGCTAGGCAGTTTCGTCATGACTGCCTGTTCGGCCGCTGCACCGACGATGACTTCTCGGGTCATCAAAAACAGCCTCCACGTCTGCTCGGAATTCGCCGAGTAGAAGGATCCAATGGAGCTCTCTTCCCTAAACGAACTCTTGGATCGCATCGCCGCCTTGGGAGTCGCCACGGACTATGCTCGGATTGGGCTTAAACCCGATCAAAGGGAGATTAACTCTCCATCGGTCACCCATCACATTGCGGTGGTGGAGGAACAATGCGGCAACTCTTCCTCTATTTTGAGGACTAACTATGTCCGGATTCCTGAGATCTCCGAGCCGGATACCCGCTTACGGGAGGACATCACCCAAGCCCTGAATCTAGAATCAGGCAGCGGGCCAGACTTATCGGGCAGCACTCCGGAACCCGAACTTCAAAGATTGGAAACTCCTCGGCCCCTGGGTCTCAGATCGGGTAGGGGTTCGGACTCAAATCCACCCACCCACCCAGACATAAATGATCTTTCCCACATCAGGCAAGAGCCCCATGAAACAGTACATCATTATTGGGCCAGATTCCTCCTTGTGATGAACAAGGTTAAGGAGTGTCGCGAGGAAGATGCAATCTCACTTTTTTGCAATAATTGCACGGATAAGGGAATCCTTAATGCCTTAAGTCGCCGTGACATATCACGATTCGCTGACTTGGCATCCATAGTATGAAAGTACTGTGCGATGGAAAGTGCCTGGAAAACCAAAACGAAATTTTGGGATAATCCGGCTTCGAATATACACCCAGTCCAAAGTAAAAGGGTGCACTATCATAAGACACCCGAGCTAGTTGCAAAGAAACAAAAACCCTCTACAGGGCATGGAACCGTACTGAAGGGATGGCTTAACGGACCATGCAAAATTCATAGTACAGCGGATACAATACCAACGCACAGCCTTAGAGCATGTTGGATACTTCGGCAGGTGGCCAAAAGTGGTGAGGATCTTGTTATCCCAAATGCCACAGAGCACCATCTTGTGGATAACAATACGGTGTTAAAAGTCTTTGAGACCTTCGCGCCAAATAATAGGCGCAAGCGAACACTCCACAACATAGCCGAAATCTGCCGCGTAGCAGCAATAAATCCATGGAGTGACACGGCTATTACCTTCAATGCTAGTGACGAACCTAAATTCCGAACAGCCCAAGCACCAGCCGCATTGGTCCTCAGTCCAATTGTGGACGACTTTCGACTCACCAAAGTACTCATGGACGGCGGCAGCGGATTAAACCTCATCTATGAGGAAACTCTTCAAAAAATGGAAATAGACTGGAACCGCAGTGAGCAAAGTAGCACAACCTTCAGGGGAATCATACCCAGTTGGGAGGCACGATGCACTGGGAAAATCACACTAGATGTGGTATTCGGTACGCCCGAGAACTATAGGTCCGAAGAAATTACATTTCAAGTGGCCCCGTTCAGCAGTGGATACCACACCCTTTTAGGACGTGAGGCGTTCACGATCTTCCAAGCTGTACCCCGTTATGGGTACATGAAGCTCAAAATGCCCGGGCCCAACGGAGTCATCACACTTGCCAGTGATCCGGACACAGCACTCCGCGCCGAAAACAAAACAGCTGCACTGGCCCTCGAGGCATTATCCGATGTCAGGACCCCGATTCCAAGTCACATCGATCTAGCCGGTAACACCTCATATCACTTTGCGGCCTCACGCACGGTATCCCACGGGTGTCGCCTTACCATGGCCGGGATCACCACCTGGGTGGCTAGTCACTCGTCGACGTCAAGGTCTACGTAGAACCCATTGAAGGGGGCAGTGTAGTCGTCTGAAAACAGTAATTAAGCGAACATGAGTACAAAGGTACTCAGCAAGTCTTACATCAGAACCTACTATACATGCTTATTCTCAAGAAGGTGGTGGGGTTAATGCAGCAAGCCAGCTTTGACTCTTGGCTAAGCTATCCTACGGAACTTCACCAGTAAAAATAGTTTCCGCACACGAGTCCACTAATCACCAACACAATACTCCACCAGGGATCCTCCCTCATCATCCTACGAGAGGGCCATCCTCGGTACTCACACTTATCTTGAGTCTTTTAGTAGTATCCATTAACTTGTCTATGAACTGTATAGGCAACCAAGTAGTCCTTTACCGCGGACGCGGCTATTCGAATAGTTTTATACCCTGCAGGGGTGTACTTCTTCATACATGCTTTCACCACTTACCGCTGCTTACACGACATGTACTGGGCAACCTTCAAGCGGAAGCCCAGCGAGGGTGTCGACCACGTCCTACCTAAACACATAAGTCTCTAGTCCAGGTTTATCGCCTATCCAGGTTCATTCCGAGGCCACCCTTTGAGGCGCCTCGTCCCAACCAGCAATTCGCACCGCCCAAGCCCTATGGTGGCCCCGCTGCTAATGCTGCTCCACACTCCAATGTGGTGACATGCTTTAAGTGTGGAGAGCCGAGTCACTATAGCCGAGAGTGTCCCCTGAACAACAACCCCAATCAAACTGGGAAGTCCGTTAGCCGTGGTAAGCCCGCGAGAAAAACATTCTACACCAAGCCGGCCACCACTGCACATGGCCATGTCAACTATATTTCAGCCGAGGAGGCTCATGAGGATCCCAACGTCGTCCTTGGTACGCTCCTTGTTAACTGCCATCCGGCATCTGTTCTTTTCGATACTTGAGCATCTCATTCATTCATATCCGAGAACTATGCTCGATTGCACAACACGACATTCTGTGACATGCCCTCTACCATGGAAATTCAAACCCCTGGCTCTAGATGGCAAACTTCTAGAGTAAGCCATGGGAACGAAATCCTTGTCGATAGACTTGTTTTCCTTGCATCCTTAATAGCTCTCAAGTCCTCGGACATAAACATCATCTTGGGTATGGACTGGATGTCAGCTCATTATGCTAAGATCGATTGTGCCACTAGAACCGTTCAACTTACTCACCCATCGGGCAAGACAGTCAATGTCTTAACTCGAGTGGCCAAGCGCCAGTTTTACTCCTTAAATGCCAACCCCCTTCCAGACCTTGAGGATGTTCCGGTAGTCCGAGATTTTTCGGATGTCTTTCCAGAAGAACTGCCAGGTGTTCCACCTGACAGGGATGTCGAGTTTGTGATAGACCTTGTTCCAGGAACCATTCCAATTTCTAGAAGACCCTACAAGATGGCACCCTTAGAACTAGCTGAGCTTAAGAACCAACTCGATGAGTCCTTGAAAAAGGGTTTCATCCGTCCTAGTTCCTCTCCTTGGGCTTGTCCCATCCTCTTCGTCAAGAAGAAGGATGGAACGGATCGAATGGTTGTAGACTACCGCCCTGTCAACCTGGTCACCATCAAGAACAAATACCCGCTTCCCAGGATTAACGATCTGTATGATCAGCTTGCTGGATCCTCAGTCTTCTCCAAGATGGATTTGAGGTTGGGCTACCATCAAATCAAAATCAGAAACGGGGACATTCCCAAAACGGCCTTTGTTACTCGTTATGGCCAATACGAATACACCATGGTGTCCTTCGGTTTAACCAATGCCCCAGCCACCTTCTCCCGGTTAATGAACTCAGTTTTCATGGAGTACTTGGACAAATTTGTCGTAGTATACCTCGATGACATACTCATCTACTCCAAGAATGAAGAGGAACATGCCGAACATCTAAGGCTGGTATTGATGAAACTTTGAGAGCATCGCCTTTATGCCAAATTCTCCAAGTGTGAATTTTGGTTGCCAGAAGTGACCTATCTAGGCCATGTAAACTCTGGCAAGGGTATTGCTGTCAATCCCGAGCGAGTTCAAGCCGTCCTTGATTGGACTCCACCTGAGACGGTTAAGCAAGTTCGGAGCTTCCTTGGCTTAGCGAGCTATTGCCGCCGCTTCGTCGAGAATTTCTCCAAGGTTGCTAAACCTCTAACTGAACTCCTCAAGAAAGATAAAAAGTTCGAGTGGACTCCATAGTGCGAGTTCAGTTTTCAGGAACTGAAAAGACGCCTGACATCTGCTCTCGTACTGGTACCACCAGATTTCTCCACGGACTTTATTATCTATTGCGACGCCTCGCGACAAGGACTAGGTTGCATACTCATGCAAGATCGTCAGGTAATTGCCTATGCTTCACGGCAATTACACCCACATGAGGAAAATTATCCCACACACGATCTAGAGCTTGCAGCTATAGTCCATGCACTTAAAACTTGGCGACATTACCTTCTCGGTAATCGTTGCAAGATCTTCACCGATCACCAAAGTTTGAAATATATCTTCACCCAACCAGATTTGAATCTCAGGCAAAGACATTGGGTTGAGTTGATCTCAGATTACGACTTAGGAATAACTTACACCCCGGGCAAAGCCAATGTCATGGCTGATGCGCTAAGCCGTAAGTCCTGTTGTAACAACCTGATGTTACAACAAAGTCAACCATTTCTCCATGAGGAATTTCGTAAGCTAAATCTTCACATTGTTCCTCAAGGATTCCTATCCACCCTGGTGGCGAAACCTACCCTTACGGATCAGATCATCAAGGCACAGAAGGTAGATCCGGGAATATCCCGTATTAAGAGAAACATTAAGAGAGGAGTCGCGAATTGTTTCTCCATTGATGATCAAGGTGTCGTATACTTTGGGAATCGCCTAGTGGTTCCAAAGGCACGAAACCTGAGGCGGCTGATCCTTAAGGAAGCTCATGAATCCCCTCTCACCATTCATCCCAGTAGTACTAAAATGTATCAAGACCTACGCCAGAGGTTTTGGTGGACTAGGATGAAGAGAGAAATCGCTCAATATAATGCTAATTGCGACGTTTGTTGTCGTGTTAAAGAAGAGCATCAACGGCCTGCTGGCACCCTTCAACCTTTGGCTATTCCCGAATGGAAATGGGATAAAATCAGTATGGATTTCATCACTGGGTTTCCCAGGACTAAGAGAGGGAATAATGCCATTTTCGTCGTGATCGACCATCTTTCCAAAGTAGCCCACTTTCTACCTGTTCGTGAGAGTATCACCGCTAGCCAGCTAGCCGAATTATACATCTCCCGGATAGTGTCTCTTCATGGTGTTCCATTGGAAATTAACTCAGACCGTGGGAGTCTCTTCACCTCTCGATTTTGGGAAAGTTTCCAAAATGCTATGGGAACTCGTCTCTCCTTTAGCACTGCCTTCCATCCTCAATCAAGTGGTCAAGTAGAGCGAGTCAATCAAATTCTGGAAGATAAGCTCCGAGCTTCTGTCATCTCGTTCGGAATGAGTTGGGAGAAATGCCTTCCATTCGCGGAGTTTGCTTATAACAATAGTTATCAAGCCAGCTTAGGCAAGGCTCCTTTTGAAGTTCTCTATGGACGAAAATGTCGAACGCCTCTTAACTGGTCAGAAACTGGGGAAAGACAACTCTTTGGCCCGGATATGATTCAGGAAGCAGAAGAGCAGGTTCGCGTTATTCGTGAGAAATTGAAAACAGCCCAATCTCGTCAAAAGAGTCAATATGATCGTAAACATAAGCCTATGACTTATGAAGTCGACGAGAAGGCTTACCTTCGGGTTACTCCATTAAAGGGAACCCATCATTTCGGTATCAAAGGCAAATTGGCTCCTCGTTACATTGGACCCTTTCACATTCTTGCCAAACGAGGAGAAGTTGCTTACCAATTGGAACTACCTCCGCATCTTTCCAGAGTTCACGATGTCTTCCAGGTTTCACAACTCAGGCGTTGCTTCGTGGATCCTATCCGTGGAGTGGACCACGAAACGCTTGATCTACAAGATAACCTCTCCTACCGGGAATATCCCGTTCGTATCCTTAATCAAGCCCAGTGTACCACTCGACGTCAGAATATCAACTTTCTCAAGGTTCAATGGTCACACCATTCTGAGAAAGAAGCCACTTGGGAAAGGCAGGATCGTCTTCGACTTGAGTACCCCACCTTCTTCCAGGAGGATCCTAAATCTCGGGACGAGATTCTTTTGAGTGGGGGTGAGTTGTCACACCCTAGCTAGTTCAAGCATTAGAATGTGCCTCATGTCTATTTTTCTCTTAAATTTGAAATGGGGATGACAGAACCCCCAACACCCCCCAGGAAACAACTAGGGTTTACTAAAATTATTTTCAATGAACCTGAAATGCCCTTCTAAGAAGTTCACCCTCTTTGTCTTAGGTTATAACCTCTGGCAAAATTGGTGCACAATTTTCTAGGTCAACAGAAGGTCATTGAATTAAATCATAAGTATTTGAATTTGGGCATTTAAATGCTATAAAATAATTTAAATGCTCAAATAATTCTGGGAATAAATGTTTCCTGTTGGAAATATTCTAAACAGAGCTTACATTTATTTTCAGGATTTTTGGAAATGTTTTAATATTTTTAATAAAGCGAAACAGTTGCAGTTAAATAGAAAACAGAAACAAAATCAAAAAAAGAGAAAAGGAAGCCACCTGGGCCTTACCTGGCTCGGCCCAGCCAACTGGCCAGCGCCAGTCACCCCCTACCTCACGCCAGGAGGCAGGGACGCGTGCTCACCGCGCGTCGGCCACGCGCCGGCCACCTCCTGCTTCTGCCGACGCCCGGGAGACGCCTAGAGATGCCACGCGACCCCCACGTCCCCCTCTCATCCTCGCTTACTCTCACCCTCGTCTCCCCCATCCTCTCCCGCGATGGCCGAGCGCGTCCCTCGCTGCCGATCACCGTAGTTGCCACCACAGCCATCCCCTTGCCTCTCCGACGAGCTCATTAGCTCCGCCTCGACTCCCTCGTCCTCCCCACCAAGCCACGCATCGCCGGAGGCCCTGCAACGCCGCCTTCGCCCTCGTCTTCAACCTCGGGCACCCGAGCCTTCTCCGGTCGATTCACCATTGCCAGGACCTCCCCGAGCTCGCTGACCCCCTCCCCGACTCCGATGTGAGCTCCTGCTTCTTTCCCCGTGCTCGCCCCCTCCGTTTCCGTCCCCTAGCTCCATCTTCTACCACAGTCGAAGCTCGCCGGTGCCGTGCCTCGTCGCCGTCGTGGCCAGAGCCACAGTGGCTTGAAGCTGGGCACACCACCGTGCTCCACACCTCACCAGGAGCACGTAGCACACACCAGCGCCTCCCCTAGCGCCCTGCATCGCCTAACCCGCCGTTGGCCGAACTCCGGCCGCCGCTGTCGAGCTCGCCGGCGTCGTTTCCGGCGTCCCCGTGTCCAACCACTTGCCCCACTAGATGCGCACGAGCCCTAGCTACGCGTAGCACTTCTCCGCCATCGTTTTGGTCACCTGAGGGCGTTTTCCGAAGCCCTCCACCGTCTCGGCCTCGCCGGCGACTCAACGCCGGCGGGATTAGCCTTGTTGACCGGTGGGTTTGACCACTGACGTGGGCTGGGTGGGCCCAGTTGACTTCCCTGAGTCAATGACAAGTGGGCCCCCTCTGTTAACTAAATCAGATTAGTTTTAATTAAAGATAATTAGCTTAATTAACTACTGACATGCGGGACCCACCACTCAGGTTTGACCTGGATGTCCCTGTTGACCACTGACGTCACCCTGACGCATTGCTGACGCAGTAATTGATTTACTGGATTTATTTTTATTCAGGAAATTCCAGAAAATGTTTAAAACTTCTAAAAATCATAGAAAATCAACCATAGCTCCAAATGCAAAGATTTATATATGAAAAATGATCAGAAAAATTCAATCTATCCATCTGTGATGGTTTCATGCATGACAAAACAAGTTTACCTTGCTGTTTAAGCAGAATAAGGAAATGCACTATTAAGGCCATGCTTAATGAGCTAATATTTGAATCTTTGATTCAAATGAGTTCATTCCTTTCTATTATAACTTGCATTAGGCCAAGACACATTCATATTGCCATGTCATAGCATGCATCATATTGTTGCATATCGTCATGTGTTGATTGTGTTCCGATGTGTTCTTCGTGGTAGGTTCTTCCTCCGAGGATATTCACGAGTATCCAACCGAAGGGCACTGTACTTAGACATGTAATGCTTCTGCTTGTTGCTTGTATGCTCTGATTGATGGGTCATGTGACCCCTGTTTCTACTTAATGCTATGTGGTTCTTCTGAAGCTTTATCTATATGAGTTTGCGTTATGTTGTGATGCCATGTTGTACCTCACATACTTGCATGTTATGCGTACGTGTGACGTGTATTGCTATGTGTGGGATCCGACAATCTAGTTGTTTGTCCTTGGCAGCCTCTCTTATGGGGAAATGTAGTCTAGTGCTTCCTTGAGCCATAGTAGTCTGCTACAGCCCGGTTCACCGGAGTCCTGCTAGCCCAGCACTACTGCTCAGGACACTTGACTGGCCGGCATGTGTTTCACTTCGTTCCTGTGTCTGTCCCTTCAGGGAAATGTCACGCGGTGACTTCCGGAGTCCTGTTAGCCCAGTGTTACAGATACCAACGCTGTCAGGACCCCGATTCCAAGTCACATCGATCTAGCCGGTAACACCTCATATCACTTTGCGGCCTCACGCACGGTATCCCACGGGTGTCGCCTTACCATGGCCGGGACCATTTGCGCCTTTTGGCTCACGTATATGATAGTGTCTCTAGTATCCATATGACAGAGAACCCGGGCCGACATGGCTAGTCGTGAACCCAAAGCGGCACAGACCTATGGACACAGGCATACATGAATCACATCGAACATGTCGGTCATCAGCGAGTGATTCCGGGCTGTAGCACTGGGCTAACAGGACTCCGGGGAACCCGGGCTATAGCAGGCTAGGCAGGACTCCGGAAGTCACCGCGTGACATTTCCCCGAAGGGACAGACATAGGAACGAAGTGAAACACATGTCGGCCAGTCAAGTGTCCTGAACAGTAGTGCTGGGCTAGCAGGACTCCGGTGAACCGGGCTGTAGCGGACTACTATGGCTCGAGGAACACTAGACTACATTTCCCCATAAGAAAGGCTGCCAAGGATAACAACTAGATTGTCGGATCCCACTCATACCAAGCATTTCAATCATACACACAATATGCCCGATATGAGTACATACAACATGGCATCACAACAAAACTCTACAACTCAAGTACTTTATTTAAAGGCTCCAGAGAGCCATACATAACATGTTCATACAGATAGGGGTCACATGACCCGACACTCAAGTCATACACTTATACAAGCACATGCGGAAGCAACTAGTCTGAATACAGACTCTAGAAAGAAAGAAGGCTTCTCGAAGCCTGTCTATCTACATAGGGCCCTCCATGGCCAGGATCACCACCTGGGTGGCAGTGCCGTGCTTGGAATCCACATCCGGCGCTTCTGAGCTCCAGAGCCGGATGAAGAGCCAAAGTCACGGGAGTGCTTGCGTGAAGCGTCATAATCAGTCTGGCCTGTCTCAGCACTGATGGCTTTATTGACCAACTTCTAAAAGGAGGTGCACTCATGCAGACGAAGATCATGGTGAAGCTCAGGGCTAAGTCCCTTGCGGAACCTTGCCTGCTTCTTAGCGTCAGTAGATACTTCTTCAGGAGCATAGCATGACAGATTTCCAAATTCACGACTATAAGCATCCACAGTCAGTCTTCCTTGGGTGAAGTTGCAGAACTCCTCCCTCTTGCGATCCATGAGACCTTCCGGAATGTGATGCTCGCGGAAAGCCTCACTGAACTCAGCCCAAGTAGTAATTTGGCCGACCGGGCGCATAGCTTCGAAGTTTTCCCACCAAAGGCTAGCAGGGCCTTCGAGGTGATAGGCAGCATAGGTAACCTTGTCGGCTTTAGCTACGTTGGCAGAACGTAGCTTGTGAGTGATGCTGCGAAGCCAGTCATCCGCGTCGAGGGGCTCGACGGAATGGTTAAACTTTGGCGGGTATAGCTTGATAAAGTCATTGATTGACACCAGGCCATTTCGCGGGTGGCGGGCAGTGTTCTGCTCAATCCGCTCCAGCAGGCGGTTAGTCTCACGCTTGTTTCTTTCCGCCTCCAGCATCACTTCGGCCAGAGAAGGCGGGTGAGGCAGATTTTCACCCCTAGCTGCACTGGCTTCCCCCTGCTCCGAGGCAGCAGGGTTGCTGCAGGTGTTGACCATCCTAGGAGAAAACAAGTCAATGGTTTAGATAAGGATGGCTCAAACTTAGCAAGGAGTGCAGAATGTAATGGATAACTCGGAATGCAGAGATGTTCATCCGTATGTCATGGTAATATAAAACTGCCATATATATACCAACGGTCATACACATCATACATAGTTTAGTACAAGCCCAGGCTACAGTACAACTATGATGAAAGACGTTACATCTCATCGGAGGCATTCCAAGCTCCTATACATTATTTGTCTACACCTCCGGAATTGATTACACACAAAGTCATATTCCACAAATCACGCAGGACAGTGGAGATACAACTACTACAATACTAGTGGTACTGCTACTAACTCAGACAGCTCCGTAGTAGTTCTCATAGAAGTCACCTCCATAGCCTGGAAGTTCAACGTGACCATCCGGGAACAGACGGTCCTGAGGAGCCTGTGGACCATAGAGGCTAGGATGAGGTCTTGGACCAACAAACAGTGGCCTGCGGGGACCACGGGGTGGGGAGATGCCTCCCACATCACGCCAATCCACCATGTCTGGCAGAGCTGATCTCACAGGATACAGATCCCTTGTATCCATACATCCAGCTTGCACCGCAGGTGCAAACCGAGTCAATGTGGCCCAATGATCAGCACGGGTATTGAAAAGCTCCAGCCTCAAGGCCCGATTCTCTCGGTCCTTATCTTCGAGCATCTCGGCAGTGGTATGAGTTAATGAGTCCTCCTGAGTGGAGTCAGCATAGATAGCCTGAAGATACCCTTGCGCTCCCGGAAGTGAAGCTAGCATGTAACGGAAGTCGGTGTTCCGAAGCAGGCCAGTCCGAACTCGCAAGATCGTCATCATGGAATAGGCAGCATCCTGCACAGCCATCTCAACAGTAACCCCGAGTCCATAGGAACAGTGAAGGGGCTCGGTAGATCCAGGATAAGAAGGAAATATCCTGACGGTGCAGAGATATTGGCTTTGATTAAAGTCGCGGAATTGCTCTTCGACGGTGTATTCGGGATACCAACGGTAGCCCGTCTCGATCATTACCCGGACTAACATAGCAGTATGACCGGGCACGTCGAGGCACCGGGTCAGGCGAACCACTTGGTTTTGAACATGGTTGGCCATCTGAAAGCACAACCACAATGTAAAGACATCAGAATTTCTAGGGAAAATCGGACAGCATAACAGCTGCAAATGCTCAGAAAAAGATTTGAGACATCCACAACAGTTTGCAATACCACTCAACAACGTCATATCAAGGTTCTGATCCAATTAGCAACATACTAAGAATAGTAGAAACTGAACGGGGACTGGTAACAATAATCCTATAAGCTACTACGGATTAGTAACATGTGAACCTGATAGAAGAAGAGAGCCTAGTCCTTAACCCACGTTGAATGAGAAGAGAATGACTTAGATCAGAGGCATAGGGTAAAGGAGTAAAAGAGCCTTACATTCCCTCCCACAATCAATTCCCCTACATATAACTAAAGCATTTGTAGACTCGACATCGACCAGTTTGGCTCAACGAACCTACAGGCAGTCTGGCTCTGATGCCAACGCTGTCAGAACCCCGATTCCAAGTCACATCGATCTAGCCGGTAACACCTCATATCACTTTGCGGCCTCACACACGGTATCCCATGGGTGTCGCCTTACCATGGCCGGGATCACCACCTGGGTGGCTAGTCACTCGTCGACATCAAGGTCTACGTAGAACCCATCAAAGGGGGCGGTGTTGTCGTCTGAAAACAGTAACTAAGCGAACATGAGTACAAAGGTACTCAGCAAGTCTTACATCAGAACCTACTATACATGCTTATTCTCAAGAAGGTGGTGGGGTTAATGCAGCAAGCTAGCTTTGACTCTTGGCTAAGCTATCCTACGGAACTTCACCAGTAAAAATAGTTTTCGCACACGAGTCCACTAATCACCAACACAATACTCCACCGGGGATCCTCCCTCGTCATCCTATGAGAGGGCCATCCTCGGTACTCACACTTATCTTGAGTCTTTTAGTAGTATCCATTAACTTGTCTATGAACTGTATAGGCAACCAAGTAGTCCTTTACCGCGGACGCGGCTATTCGAATAGTTTTATACCCTGCAGGGGTGTACTTCTTCATACACGCTTTCACCACTTACCGCCGCTTACACGACATGTACTCGGCAACCTTCAAGTGGAAGCCCAGCGAGGGTGTCGACCACGGCCTACCTAAACACTTAAGTCTCTAGTCCAGGTTTATCGCCTATCCAGGTTCCATCCACAGGGAGTCCGGCCGAGGTTTCCACATACGGCCTCGAACGATGTGAATAGGGTCCCGAGACGCCTAACGGGCGCCCGGCATACCCGGCCACGGTGTATCTACCGCAACATAGCCCACCCCTAGGGTCAGCGCTACACACGGCTGCCAACACATAACCTACAAACACCAGAAACTATTTGCAACTCCTGGACAGAGTACTAAGGTGATTAAGAAGCCGAGAGGGTCCATTGGTTTCGGGCCCAATGTACGGTAGTAACTGCATCTTAAATCACACATACAGATCTCAGTTCTTAGGGACGGCCTCAATGAAACAACCCACCATGTACTCCTACATGGCCTCTCATCAATACCTTTAGCAAAACATGTTCAACATATCCCTCACATTACCGACATAAGCATTTCACTCTAGCCCATCACCCAGATGAACCAGACCTGACACAACTCTAAGCATAGCAGGCATAGCAAGGTAGGAATCACATACATGGCTCAATCAACTCCTACACATGCTAGTGGGTTTCATCTAGTTACTGTGGCAATGACAGGTCATGCAGAGGATAAGGGTTCAACTACCGTAGCACACAGCAGTTTGAATCGCGTTGTCTTAATGCAATAAACAAGAGCAGTAGCAAGAACGTGGTTTTGTATCGAAATGATCAATGGTTGCTTGCCTGATGGAGTGGTAGTGGGATACTGCCCTTCGGTTGGATACTCATGAATATCCTCGAAGGAAGAACCTACCACAAAGAACACATCGGAACACAATTAACACATGACGATATGCAACAATATGATGCATGCTATGACATGGCAATATGAATGTGTCTTGTCCTAATGCAAGTTATAATAGAAAGGAATGAACTCATTTGAATCAAAGATTCAAATATTAGCTCATTAAGCATGGCCTTAATAGTGCATTTCCTTATTCTGCTTAAACAGCAAGGTAAACTTGTTTTGTCATGCATGAAACCATTACAGATGGATAGATTGAATTTTTCTGATCATTTTTCATATATAAATCTTTGCATTTGGAGCTATGGTTGATTTTCTATGATTTTTAGAAGTTTTAAACATTTTTTGGAATTTCCTGAATAAAGATAAATCCAGTAAATCAATTACTGCGTCAGCAATGCGTCAGGGTGGCATCAGTGGTCAACAGGGACGTCCAGGTCAAACCTGACTGGTGGGTCCCGCGTGTCAGTAGTTAATTAAGCTAATTATCTTTAATTAAAACTAATCAGATTTATTTAATAGAGGGGGCCCACTTGTCATTGACTCAGGGAAGTCAATTGGGCCCACCCAGTCCACGTCAGTGGTCAAACCCACCGGTCAACAGGGCTAATCCCGCCGGCGTTGAGTCGCTGGCGAGGCTGAGACGGCGGAGGGCTTCGGAAAATGCCCTCAGGTGACCAAAACAACGGCGGAGAAGTGCTACGCGTAGCTGGGGCTCGTGCGCATCTAGTGGGGCAAGTGGTTGGACACGGGGACGCCGGAAACGACGCCGGCGAGCTCGACAGCGGTGGCCGGAGTTCGGCCAATGGCGGGTTAGGCGATGCAGGGCGCTAGGGGAGGCGCTGGTGTGTGCTACGTGCTCCTGGTGAGGTGTGGAGCACGGTGGTGTGCCCGGCTTCAAGCCACTGTGGCTCTGGCCACGACGGCGACGAGGCACGGCACCGGCGAGCTTCGGCCGTGGTGGAAGATGGAGCTAGGGGACGGAAATGGAGGGGGCGAGCATGGGGAAAGAAGCAGGAGCTCATAGCAGAGTCGGGGAGGTCCTGGCGACGGCGAATCGACTGGAGAAGGCTCGGGTGCCCGAGGTTGAAGACGAGGGCGAAGGTGGCGTTGCAGGGCCTCCGGCGATGCGTGGCTCGGTAGGGAGGACGAGGGAGTCGAGGCGGAGCTAATGAGCTCGTCGGAGAGGCGAGGGGATGGCTGTGGTGGCAACTACGGCGATCGGCGGCGAGGGACGCGCTCGGCCGTCATGGGAGAGGATGAGGGAGACGAGGGGGAGAGTGAGCGAGGATGAGAGGGGGACGTGGGGGTCACGTGGCACCTCTAGGCGTCTCCCGGGCATTGACAGAAGCAGGAGGTGGCCGGCGCGTGGCCAGCGCGCGGCGAGCACGCGCCCCTGCCTCCTGGCGCGAGGTAGGGGGTGACTGGCGCTGGCCAGTCGGCTGGGCCGAACCAGGTAAGGCCCAGGTGGCTTCCTTCTTTTTTTTTGATTTTGTTTCTGTTTTCTATTTAACTGCAGCTATTTAGCTTTATTAAAAATACTAAAACACTTCCAAAAATCCTGAAAATAATGTAAGCTCTGTTTAGAATATTTCCAACAGGAAACATTTATTCCCAGAATTATTTGAGCATTTAAATTATTTTATAGCATTTAAATGCCCAAATTCAAATTCCTATGATTTAATTCAATGACCTTTTGTTGACCTAGAAAATTGTGCACCAATTTTGCCAGAGGTTCTAACCTAAGACAAAGAGGGTGAACTTTTTAGAAGGGCATTTCAGGTTCATTGAAAATAATTTTAGTAAACCCTAGTTGTTTCCAGGGGGGTGTTGGGGGTTCTGTCATCCCCATTTCAATTTTAAGAGAAAAATAGACATGATGCACATTCTAATGCTTGAACTAGCTAGGGTGTGACATCCGAAGCCCTCTCGGCCGAGGAATTAACCACGCTACGCTCCACAGTGGACAGGGACGACGTGATACTCGATAAGAGATCCAAGTCCACCTCTTTTAAACCAGCGGATGAAATAGTCAAATTCTAAGTCCACCCAACGGACCCTACAAAAACAGCCTCCATCGGGGCACAGTTAAACCCCGCCTGGCACTACGAGAGTTCCTGCGCGAGAACTGGGACATATTCGCCTGGCATCCCTCAGACATGCCAGGAATCCCAGGCAGGCTGGCCGAGCATAGCCTCAATAACCTAAAGGGATTCAAGCCAGTCAAGCAAGCTCTTCGGCGTTTCTCCAAAACTAAGAGACAGGCCATGGGAGAGGAACTAGCCAAGTTATTGGAGGCCGGATTCATCAGAGAAATAAAACACCCGGACTGGCTAGCAAACCTGGTGATGGTACCAAAGAAGGATAAATCCTGGCGCCTTTCTGTCGATTTCAAGGACCTCAATAAAGCTTGCCCAAAGGATCCCTTCCCCCTCCCCCGCATCGGTCAAGTTATCGATGCTACTGCAGGACACAAGTCATTGTGTTTCCTCGACGCATACTCCGGTTACCACCAAATCAAGATGGCGGAGTCCAACCAAGCCGCAACGGCATTCATCACACCATACGGTCCCTTCTGTTTCAACACAATGCCTTTTGGGCTCAAAAACGCCGACGCAACATATCAACGCATGATTCAGACATGTTTGGAGAAACAAATCGGCAAAACAGTAGAGGCATACGTAGACGATGTGGTTGTCAAAACCAAACACGTCGACTCTCTAATAGATGACTTGAGGCTCACATTCGACAACCTCCGAAGATACGACATCAAGCTCAATCTGGAAAAATGCGTTTTCGGCATACCAGCCGGAAAGCTCCTGGGTTTCATTGTCTCCAGTAGAGGTATTGAAACTAATTCGGCCAAAATCCGAGCTTTGTCACAGTTGGCTACCCCAACAGACCTCAAACAAATCCAAAAGTTAACTGGATGCATGGCGGCTCTAAGCCGCTTTATCTCCCGCTTAGGAGAAAAGGCTTTACCCCTTTATCGCCTCCTTCGGCGCACCGAACACTTCGAGTGGACGGACGCTGCCACAGCCGGATTGTAAGAAATAAAGACCATTTTGGAAACCAACCCAATCCTGGTCGCGCCAAACATCGGCGAGCCAATGCTGTTGTACATTTCGGCAACTCATCAAGTTGTAAGCGCAGTGCTCGTCATCGAACGAGAAGCTGACACACATAAATTCCCTCTTCAAAAGCCAATATACTATGTATCCACTGTCCTCACTCCATGCAAATCACGGTACCCACATTATTAAAAGATAGCCTATGCGGTATTCATGGCATCCCGGAAGCTGCGACACTACTTTCAAGAGTGTTTGATTACAATAGCCTCGAAAGTGCCACTTAATGATATTATAAACAACTGCGACGCTACGGGCCGGATTGCCAAATGGGCCATTGAGCTCCTCCCGTTCGACATAACATACAAACCTTGGCGAGCCATTAAGTCGCAAGTATTGGCCGGCTTTGTCGCCGAATGGACGGAGGCCGAACTCCCTAAAGAGTACGGCGCATACTCCAATTGGATCATGCACTTCGACGGTTCTAAAATGCTGGCTGGTCTAGGGGCTGGCGTCGTCCTGACATCCCCAACCGGGGATACCGTTCAGTACGTACTGCAAATATTGTATACAGACTCCAACAACGTAACCGAATATGAAGCTCTGTTGCATGGTCTTCGGATGGCACTTTCCATGGGCATTCAACGCCTGGAGGTGCATGGGGATTCAAAACTCGCAATATCCCAAATAAATGGAGACTTTGACGCCAAGGATCCGAAAATGGCGGCCTATTGAAACGTCGTCCTAAAAATGTCAGCTCGGTTCGATGGGCTCGAATTTCACCATGTGGCTCGGGAAAACAATCAGGCGGCGGATATCCTCCCCCACATCGGCGCAAAACCCGATGCGGTCGCCCCCAACATATTTTGGAGAGGTTGTTCAAGCCATCCGTAGTATGGGAAGGGGACACCGGTAACAATAGTCTCGACCCGGCCAAAATACTCGATAGCGAACACTCTGACACAATCGGAGGCTCCGCCACCGAAATAACACCTTCAACCCACGTAATAATGGCCATCATTGCCCCGTGGACAGAACCATTCCTGGCCTACCTAACTAGACAGGAACTTTCGGAGGACCAAAATGAGGCACGCTGCATAGTGCGGCGATCCAAGGCCTACATGGTCCATGAGGGAGAATTATACAAAAAAGCACTACTGGAGTCCTTCAAAGATGCATCTCCGAAGAGGAAGGGCGGAACCTTTTGGCAAAAATTCACACCGGACTTGGCGGTCACCACGCTGCAGCCCGGGCTCTTGTAAGCAAGGCCTTCCGTACAGGATTCTATTGGCCAACGGCCCGGGCAGATGCACGGGACTTTGTCCAACGTTGCGCCGGTTGCCAGCTCTTCGCAAATCAAAGCCACATGCCACCGACCGCCCTCCAAACAATCCCCATTACGTGGCCCTTCACGGTCTGGGGGCTTGACATGGTTGGACCCCTTAAAGGGGGAACCCACAAGAAAAAATACTTACTGGTCCTGGTGGATAAATTCACCAAATGGATAGAGGCCAAACCTGTTAAAACAGCCGAATCCGGACCGGTGATAGACTTCATATCCGGGGTCGTACACTGTTATGGCGTCCCCCACAGCATCATCACTGACAACGGCATGAACTTCACGGCCGATGAGGTAAAACTCTGGTGCAGCAAAATGGGCATCAAGCTCGATTACGCTTCAGTCTATCACCCACAAACCAACAACCAAGTTGAGCAAGAAAACGATCTTATAATGAGCGGCATTAAACCCAGATTAGTGCGTTCCTTAACGGAGTCTAACACGCACTGGGTAGAGGAGCTCAACTCCATACTCTGGGGGCTGTGGACCACGCCGAATCATAGTACCAGATATACACCCTTCTTTATGGTGTACGGCGCAGAGGCAGTCTTGCCCTGTGACATAATTCATGACTCACCTCAAGTGCGCATGTACGAAGAAAGAGAATGCGAGATCGATCGGCAGGACAGTCTGGACACCCTGGAGGAGGAGGGCGACATAGCAAAAGCCCGTTCCGCATATTATCAGCAACAGGCTCGCAGATACCAAAGCAGAGAAGTACGGGCCAAAACTTATAACATTGGCGAACTAGTTCTACGCCTGCCGGATAAGAAAAAGAACAAGCTTGAGCCCAAATGGGAAGGTCCCTTCATTATTGACCAAGCTCTGACCGGTGGAGCGTACCGACTGCGGGATGCATCGACTAATCGACTCGAGCCGAACCCATGGAACGCGGCCAGGCTCCGAAGATTCTACGCCTAGCGCCGGACTCAATGTCCGTCCCCTTCCTGTATCCATTTTTTGCATATACATTACCTGTCTTGTTTTTCTTTCTTTCTTTCTTTTATTCTTTCTCTAGGCCTTCAAGGGCCAACTTGTGCCTCACTTGCACATTATAGATGCGCTAGCCGTGCTCATCATACCTAGGGGCTTCTTTCACAGAAGCTTAATTATTTATCTAGGCCTCATGCCCCGCACATGTGTTATGCTTCCGCATGTACCTTTTTTCGCCATTATATGCATCGATATGACTTAAGTTTTGGCCAAGCTGGGTTGCCTGGCTCTTGTATTTATGCCCTACGTTCCCATTAATTCGGCTAGGGCATAAGGGGAGCACCTCTGCGATTGTTACTTCCGGATCAGCCGGGCGTGTACCTCAGACTGGGTGAAGCCGGAAGCTAGCGTTCTTAAGGGAATATTCGGTCGGTGAACAAAAGATGATTTTTATTTATTTTCCATATCTGCCCCCAGATGTTTTTCCTACGTTTCCTATCGCAGTCCGGACATGCACTTTAGGGCATGCTTACCCAGGGAAAGGAACCCTTAAGGGAACTATTCTCCCTGGAAGATGTTTCTTACTACCCATGTAATATAACATAACTAGTTAGGCACTTGTCTGTTCAAGCACTAATGACCCCTACGCCTGGTCTCCACGCATACCTCGGTTCTTATATAACTGAGTGGGTATTCGGATACACTCCATACTATCGGGTCCTGAGGTTGAAGCGAAAAGGTCCGCCATGACAAATGATCTACAATCTGGCTAGAATGCATTATACATGTCACTTTAATTACATAGTCATGCAGACTAACTAAATTCCTCTTCTATACCATCCAACAGGCGGTCTAGCCTACAATCCTGTTGGGAATACTTTGCGGCTAATTCTACTTGCCCATAAACTAAGCTAACGGGGATCTCTTTTCTGTCGGGCCCCACAGGTCCGACCTCAGCCATGTGATTTGGGTCAGCCTTGGTATACCGCGTCTTCACCATGGCCCAGGCTTCTCTGGCACCTTATCGGCAGGTTGATATCTTCCATAGTCGGAAGCGCCGCCGTGCTTCCTCGAGCTTCTCCGTAAGCTCTGCAATGCCTGCTGGCAGGGAGACGGATGGCCATAAGGCCTGGGCAACACCTTGCATCACCTGCCGAACTTGTTCATGCAGATGTGAGAGATCGGATAGAAGATCACCCACAGACCCGGGCATTTCCTCCGTGGGACGACCCGTCAGCATACCTACAGACATAACGCTGTTAGTCGGCTTCTTCGTCGAACTCCTTCAAAAGGATTCGTTCAAGCACTTACTGAAAATGTCGTGCCGAAGCCGCTTATTCTCCTTCTCGGAGTCTGCAAGCTGGGCTCGAACGTCTTTTAGTTCCACGCTCAGCTTGATATTGGCGTCTTGGAGATTGTTTTTCTCCCGCCTAACCTCAGTCAACACGCGTTTGCCAGCCTCTAGCTGTCGCACGACATGCTGGTCCTTCGGATTTTCTCCAGATTCATCTACAACATCTATTGTTAGATCTGCAACCACACCGCACAGTATATGGTAATCATCATTCTTTAAAGTAATTGTTACCAGTGGGAGACTTTTTCGGTTCCTGCAATGCGGCAACAGCGGCCCGCAGTTGGGTCTTGCATTCCTCCAGCTCCTGTGACAACCTAGTATTCTTCTCTGTAAGAACCTGCACAATAAAGATGATCCTTAAATCAGTTCTGCTAACTGTTTCAAGTCTCAGGGGCTACTGATACATATAAATCATCAGATTTACTTACCTGTACATCCTTTACATACTGATCCGTGGCTCTGGCTAGACCATCTTGAGCAGCACGGAGGTACGCCTCTCCAGAATTGAAGGCATCAAATGCCTCTGGTGAGAAACAAGCGTCACAGAGTACGGCCCGACGGCGCCTATGATTCATGGCGCTTTCCAATTCTGAGTTTGTAGCGGATAATCTATCCGCATCCTCTGTAGGGTGACTATCTGGTGCCCCCCCATATCGGCTTCCGCCTCTATGTCCGGTCCTGGCGCCCGACTGGTGGAAGTGTGATTAGCAACATCGCCAGACATATTCCGTCGAGCGTTTTTTCTGTTAAAGAAACACGGGCGTCATTACATTTTGAGAAAGACGACAACCACAGAGCGGGGTTTTTGTTATACCATTTCGCCGGCGTCTCCGTCCTGACCGCCTTCCTTTTTGGCCTACCCGGCCTCGGTGCCTCTTGTTGGCGAGTTGCTGCGGGTTCGGCAGGGCGTCCTGAATGATTTCCCTATAAAAACGCCATATGTATATGGTAGGTGAAGTGTCTAAAAGGGGATCCTAGTTTTTGGAGTTGGGATTTTTGGTTTCCCTTACGTGCCATGCAGGAAGCAGTCCGGGATAGTCGGCCGTAATGGCCACCATGTCATCATCGCAGCTTAACTGATAGAACTGCCGGTCTATCAGCTCCACGAATATAACCGGATCTTCTTCAAGTCCGAAGTCGAGGGCCTAGTCAGGGTCCTCTGGTTGTGGAGAAGGGCTGCTGACCTCCTTTATGGCTTTTCGCAGTTCCCGCCGCAAAGTGCCAAGGTGAATACTCACGACAAAGAATGCGGGAAAAATGGGAGTAAGGAGATATAACTTACCCAGCTTGGAGGATTGTACATGGAGAATCCATCCCGTGGCTTGATGCGGATGAACTCCCCTTCCTCTCCCTTGAACAATTCGGACAGAATTTTTGCTAAAGTGGCAGCATTCTCCGGACCCTTACGTCCGCAGCGGGTGGCATCATCCGCCCCGTTAAAACACCACAAGGGGTGCCCACGATATTGAAGTGGTTGCACTCCCTGCATTATGCAAATCGACATAACTTCGATTACTGTCAATCCTGATTGAGCCAGTGCTTTAATCCGGTTCATCAGATAGAGGACTTCTCCATTGTCTTCCACCTGGGGGCTCCGTGGGCGCCAACTTCGGCATTTCTTCAAAGGAGCATTGCTGAACTCAGGAAGACCCCGCCGAAGAGGGTCCGGAAGGGGAACGTCCTCCATATAAAACCATTCCGAAGGCCAGTCTTCGGACGACTTCTTCGGGGTACCAGACAGGTATCCGTTACCGGCGATGCGCCATATTTCGGCTCCGCCCACTTGATAAAGTGACCCCTTCCGTGTGCGAGGGACGAGGAAAAATAGCCTTTTCCACAGCTCGAAGTGAGCCTCGCAGCCTAGGAACAACTCGCAGAGACCAACATAGCCGGCGATATGTAGAATGGAGGCGGGGGTGAAATTGTGTAATTAGAGGTCGTAGAACTCCAGGAGCCCACAGAGGAACGGATGAATTGGAAATTCGAGTCCCCTTAATAAATAAGGAACAAGGCAGACCCGCTCCCCCATAGAGGGACATGGAAAGCTCTCCGCTTGCTCCCCGCCATTGTAGGTGGCAAGCCCGGCTCGAACGGGCACCATATACGCTGGAGGGAGAAATCCCTTAGTCTGCAGTTCGACTAATTGACTGTGCGGGACTGAACACCTCTCCCAATCACCGGGCTTAGGCTACGGGGGCGGGAGGACGAGCTGCAGAGGTCGGCCATGCTGGAATGGATCTTTCTGAAACGCGCTCTGATGGATTCTCGCTGGGGGAGGATGGTATGGATCGAATCTAAGAATCCGCATCCCTTTAATAGACAATTTATTTATCTAGCTAGGGGGTGAATGTAAAAACGCCCTGGCGCCTCGTATTCATTGGATGCGTGGGAGATAGCCATTATTGGGCACAGAAGCCAAGAGGTCCAAACATTTATGGGTCTGGGCATTGCTTTACAAATGTTCAAAATAAGGAGAAGAACCCGCCTTGCAATGCCGAAGACAACACTGCGCGCCGGACTCATCGTCATTGAAGCCTGGTTCAGGGGCTACTGAGGGAGTCCTGGATTAGGAGGTCTCCGGACAGCCGGACTATATCCTTTGGCCGGACTGTTGGACTATGAAGATACAAGATTGAAGACTTCGTCTCGTGTCCGAATGGGACTCTACTTGGCGTGGAAGGCAAGCTAGGCAATACAGATATGTATATCTCCTCCTTTGTAACCGACCTTGTGTAACCCTAGCCCCCTCCGGTGTCTATATAAACCGGAGGGTTTTAGTCCGCAGGACAACATACAATCATACCATAGGCTAGCTTCTAGGGTTTAGCATCTCCGATCTCGTGGTAGATCAACTCTTGTAATACCCATATCATCAAGAATAAACCAAGCAGGACGTAGGGTTTTACCTCCATCAAGAGGGCCCGAACCTGGGTAAAACATCGTGTCCCCTGCCTCCTGTTACCATCCGCCTTAGACGCACAGTTCGGGACCCCCTACTCGAGATCCGTCGGTTTTGACACTGACAACGGGGATGGACAGATCCGAGGGCGGTGGTTCCAGATCCGGTGACGGCGCGTCCGAGACGAGGTCAACGGCGAGCTCCATCGGGCGGCCATGGAGGAGCTCCTGCAAGAGAGAGAGGGAACATGAGAGGGAAGACGAGGGAGACCCAGAGGAAGGAGGAGAGGAACAGGGCGGCGCGGGCTCGCCTGAGAGGTCGCCGGCGGCGGCTCCAGCGTGCAGATCGGCAGGAGGAGGTTTGTGAGGTGCGGGGAGCGGGCGCTCCTGCAGCGAACGAGCGGCGGTGCAGGCTCGCCCGGGCCCAGATGGTCTAGGCGGGCCCTGATCTAGGCTTGGCGGGCTGGCAGCGAAGTGGGGCGTGAGGAGGACAAGTGGCAGGGTGCGGTCGGCTGGAGCGGGCGTTGGGGAGACGTGGAGGCGCGCGATAGGTCGGGGAAGGCATCACTGGTGGTCTCAGGTGGCGGCAGTGGTGGATCTGGCGGCAACAAGTGGTGGCGGGGGAGAGGTCCGGCGCGGAAAACAAGGCAGAGGTGGGAGGTGGCGGCGATGACAGATGTAGGGGAAGGCTAGGGGTAGGTTTAGCCCAAAATTTAGAAGGGAAGGGGCTTAAATAGGTAGGGGGGTTAAGGTTAGAGGGGTTTTTCATCCGTTTTCAAACCGTCCGATCGCCATCGGACGATTCTGGAGCAGAGAGGGATAGGTAGATGGACTAGGTGGGATGTGTAGGAGGGTTGGGCTGAGAGGAGAGGGGAGAGATGCAGCCCGACACGGTTTCCGGAGACCGAAAACGTCCGACGTATGACCGGCTATAATGCCGCTATATGTTAACGGTTGGACTATCAAACGAGCTCCGAATGCGACGAAAATTGACACGCGGTCTATCTACACTATAATAAGACCACACACCAACTTTCAACCCATTCTGAGAACATCTTCCGGCCACTTATAATAATAATATTTTGGAGGTGCCGCGGGTGCGTGCGAGTGTGTCTGGCTCAGAACGGACAACGGAAAGGACTGGGAGATCCGAACGAATGCATGTTTTGAAAACATGCAGATGCAATGCGGATGGTGACATGGCAAGATGCAATATGCAAGCGAATGACATGGCAATGATGGTGCATAACCGGAAGACACGTGGCGCAACAGTCTCGGGGCATTACAATCCATCATTCCAAACAATTTTGTGAGTGGTAGAAGGAGAAGAACAATAACAAATGTACCTTGACCGAAGTTGAAGATAGATCAATGATCACTCCAATGTGGAGCAAGTAAATAACACAATTGGTACCAATTATTGTTGGTTTCTCAAACCTACACAAGTAAAAGCTTATGGTGGAGCTCGGTTAGGACGGTGGCACAAAATTTGATGCAATTGTTAGTGAGATTCAAAAATGTTGGAAAAGATTCGCAAGTTTGCAATGCAACAAGTTGTCACAGCCCTAGAATTTGTGCCTGCAAATAGTTGCATCAGTGAGCATCATGCATCCTCTTAATTTCAAGAAATTGGTAATGGGGACATGTGAAAGCCTCAGAATCATTCCTGAAAACGACGAAGATAAAACTTGCTTCAAATAAGTCCAGGAAAATGTTCCTGTGAATCTCTGGAAATATTGGCAAGGGATAAAATTCAAACCAATATTTTTAGAATCTCACAAACAATTATTTTGGGCCTTTGATTTAATCCAATAAATATTTGAATTGAATCTATGTTTATTATTTAATAAATATGTTCAATAATTCTGAAAATTGTTGTGTGGATTTGGATAAGTCCATGTAGTTCACAATTTTTTTTATGAATTTTGAAATTGATTTGGTCTTCGAATTAAATCACAAACAGACTGCAAAAATAGAAAAGAGAAAACAAAATAGAGAAAGCAGAGAGAGAGGAACTTACCTGGCAGCCCAACAGCAGGCTCACCTAGCCGGCCCAGCCCAGCAGTCGCTCGAGCGAGCTGCTTGACTCGGCCAGGCAGGCAGTCAGGTGCTCGACACCGGCACCAGCGCGCGCCACGCAGCTGCCCGCCGCCCTGCTTCCTCCCCTCGCCGTTCTGCTGGCCTGGGTCGATCACCCACTCCTCCCCCGAGCTCGCAGACACACCCCTCCTCCCCAGCTCCTCTCTCTCGCTCTCCTAACGACGACCGAGAGCACACGTCGCCACCACTCGCCGTTGCCGCGGCCACCACAGATGCCTCGCCCTCTCACCATGTCCGTTCGCTTCGCCGACGTCGTCTACGTCGAGCAGGCCGAGCCCCGAGCACTCGCCCGCCCAGGAGTTGCCGCTGACGCCATCTTCCCCAACTCCGGTCGCCGAGATCGTCGTCGCAGTTCCGACCGCACCAGCCTCTCCCCCAAGCTAATTCCGGCTCCACCGCACTCGCCGTGAGCCTCTCCATCTAACCCCGCTCTCTGTTTCCTCCCTCGTACGCAGTAGTCGCTGCCCCATGGATGTCTGAACGCGCCGCCGCCCGCGCTCATCGCCGGTGGTTCTCTGGTGACCATATGGTCCCGGGATTGTGCCCATTGCACTCCCCTCATCGCGTAGGAACCGTAGGTGCTAGCCCGCAAAGGCCACTGCATCAATGAGCCCGAGTTTGACCGAGCTTCGGCCGTCGCCGAGCTCGTTGCAGGCGCCACTCCGGCCACTCCCCGGCCGTGCCACCACCACGATTGGATGCAGACGAGCATCCGCATCCCGTAGCTGTGCTCTGCGCGCCAAACGACGCTCTATAGGCGAATCCCGCAGCGCACCGCCGAATCTGGACTCGCCGGCGGCTAAACGCGGGCGACCACTGACCCGTTGACCGGCGTGGGTTGAACCCACTGCCCGATTTGACCTCCCCCTCTCTCTCACTGACTTGCGGGTCCCGCCCGACTAATTACTCTAGTTAGCACTAATTAACTAGTTAGGTTAGTTACTACAGTCACTGACTAGTGGGCCCTGCCGAGTTAGTTAGCGCTAACTAACTTAGTTGACTGGGTCACTGACCAGTGGGTCCCACTAGTCAGGTTTGACCTGGACGACGCCTGTTAACTACTGACGTAACCCTGACATAGTTCTGACGCAATAATGTAATTTCTGGATTAAAAACAATTCTGGAAATTCCAGAAATTGCTTTAAACTTCAAAAATTCATAGTAGTTCAACCATAATTCAGATGAAGATAATTTATATATGAAAAATTATCAGAAAAATGCAATATGTCCATCTGTACCATTTTCATGCATGACAGATGAACTTATACCTAATGTATAAGTGAAAACATGATAATTGCATTTTAAATGCTTAATGTGGAGCTTGCATATGAACCTTTCATTCATATGGACTTCCTCTAAATTGTTACTAGATGCATTAGCACAAATCATAACATCATTTCCATGTCACATTCATGCATCATATTGTGCATTGCATTGATTTTGTTCTTCCTTGTTTGCCGGTAATTGTTCCCTCTCGATAGACGTGTTCCGGCGATGCGATCGATGACACCGATGAAGAACTATCCTATCTTCAGAAGTGCCAGGCAAGCAAAAACCCCCTTGTTCATTCCGATACAACCCCACTCTCTCTCTCTCTCACTCTTGCTCTCTTTTACCGCACTAGGACAACAATGATTCAACTGTTACATGCTGCGGTAGTTGAACCCCTTTTCTCTGCATGACCTGTCATTGCCACAGTAAATAGATAAAACCCACTAGCATGAGTAGGAGTTGTTTGTGCCCTGATGTTCCTACTCATTCATGCTTGTTTGTCATGCCTGCTATTTCTTAGAGTTGTGTCAGGTCTGATTCATCGGGAATGAATTGGAAAGTTGTGAACATGTCCTACTTTGTGTGAGCTAAGTGTGTTGAACACGATTTGGTAAAGGTATCAATGAGAAGCCATGTAGGAGTACATGGTGGGTTGTTTCATTGGAACCATCCTTAAGCACCGAGATATGTATGTGTGATTTAAGAACCAACTACTACCATGCATTGGGCCCGAAACCGATGGACCCTCTTGGCTTCTTAACCACCCTAGTCCTTTGTCCAAGAGTTGCAATTAGTTTCTAGTGTTTATAGGATATGTGTTGGCGACCGTGCGTAGCGCTGACCCTAGGGGTGGGCTATGATGCGGTAGATACACCGTGGCACAGTGTACCGAGTCGCCCGTTTGGCGTCTCGGGAACCCTGTTCACATCGATCGGGGCCGTATGTGGAAACATCGGCCGGACTCCCTACGGATGGAACCTGGATAGGCGATAAACCTGGACTAGAGACTTGAGCGTTTAGGTAGGTCGTGCCCGACACCCTCATTGGGCTTCTGCTTGAAGGTTGCCGAGTACATGTCGTGTAAACGGCGGTAAGTGGTGAGAGCGTGTGTGAAGAAGTACACCTGTGTAGGGTTAACATCATCTATTCGAATAGCCACGTCTGCGGTAAAGGACTACTTGGTTGCCTATACAGTTCATAGACAAGTGAAATTGGATATTCTAAAATGCGCAAGATAAGCGTGAGTGCTATGGATGGCATTCTCGTAGGGAGACGGGAGCGGATCCATAGTGGTGTATTGATTGGTGAATATGTAGACTCGTGTGGGCCACCTCAAAAGAGCTACTTGCAGTAGTAGTTCAGGTTAGCCACTGAGTCAAAGCTGGCTTGCTGCAGTTAAACCCCACCATCCCTTTGTTGATAATGATGCATATGTAGATAGTTTTGATGTAAGTCTTGTTGGGTACATTTGTACTCACGTTTGCTTAAATTATGTTTTTGCAGAGAGACTTCAGTCTCGCTAGTAGTTCCGTGTGGACTTCGACGTTTAGCTTGATACCTCAGCTACGATCTTGTGCCCTCGGCAGGATCTGGTAGATAGTCAGGCTTTTCAGCCTTTTTCATTTGTTGATGTCTGTACTCAGACATGATAAGCTTCCGCATCTGCTTTGACTTGTATGATCTGAATGTTGGGTCATGAGACCCATGCTTGTAATATCTCGCTCCTTGGAGCCTAATGAATAATTAATCTGAGTCGTAGAGTTTTGTTGTGATGCCATGTTGTATTTACACATATCGAGCATATTGTGTGTATGATTGAAATCCTTTGTATGTGTGCGATCCGACAACCTAGTTGTCTATCCTTGGTAGTGTCGGCGTTCTGGGAATGGGGGTCCCCAGACTTGCCTGCCTGCGGCCTGCGGCGTGGCTCAAAGGGGGGCCTAGCGCAGCCCATCTTCATCAACACAGACCCAAGACCCACGCGAGGGGCCAAGCCTCGCGGGGCCGACGATGCGGAGCTTCCTCAGGCACGGCCTCATCAGGCTGGCTCGCGAGGAGGCGGAGAGATCAAGGCAGGGTACCTCACGAGGTGCCCGTGACGCAAGCCATGACGACCAAAGGCGCCAGGCGGGCGCCAGCCGCGCAGTGTCCTCCTTTCCTCTTTGGTGCAAAGGGAGCAAGCGCGGCCACGGAGTACCGAGGCATCAGGCAAAGGTTGCCATTTCGGTGCAACAAGACCAAGACCAGGAGGACTGCAAGACGGAGGTCATCGTGGAGCCCAAGATGGCGTCACCACCAGAGCTTTGTGCAGGCGAAGACTACTTTTGTCAGGATAGCTGGTACTAGCTGTCCCCCTTCAAATTAGCCTGTCATTGTTGGCTCCCTTCCCACTCGATATTTGGGAAGAGGACCAGGGCCTCTATAAATAGGACTAGCCACCCCCAGGGTAGGAAGGGACGAAGTGATCGAGAAGGAGCTAGAATCGGCCAACCCTGGAACAAGAGGAGATCGAATCAGAGAGAGAGAGAGAGAGAGAGAGAGAGAGAGAGAGAGAGAGAGAGAGAGAGAGAGAGAAGGGTGATTGAACTCCTCCCAGCAGTTCATCGCCCCAGCCAAGAACAGACCCTCACGAGGCTGTTCTTCCTTGTATTGCTCATCATCATCAGCCCAAGAGGCAATCCACAACACCACACACTGGCGTAGAGTGTTACACCACAACGGTGGCCTGAACCAGTATAAACCCTGTGTCTCTTGTCTTGCTCTTTCCATAGCTTAGATCTTAGCGAGGCGGAGGGCTGTAGATAGGTAGAAGGCGAAATCTCTGCGCGCACCCTAGTGTTCAAACCTCAAGGATCTGCCGGAACCCGAAATCTGACATTTGGCGCGCCAGGTAGGGGTGCGCCGGAATCCACCTTCTACCGCTTCGTGCGCCCTCGCGTCGTCATCACCATGTCCGGCGACCAGGCGGGTAACCCAGATCCATGGCGGCGTGGCCCACCCATGTAGAGCCGCTCGCCTCGGGCGACCCCGCGCCGCAGGAAGCTCGCGGTCCGCAGGGCGCTATGGGCTGTGGGCGGTGTGGATAGGCTTCGACAGCTCTTACACCGCGGCAGGCGCGGTCGGTAGCAAGGGCCTCCAATCACGCCGTGACCACGACACCGTACACCCGCCGGGAGCAGGCGAACTCGAGGGCCGCGCTCACGATGGCCCGAGAGCTGCTGGAGAGCGGCCACGACGTGCTGCTGGAGCGGGTGGCAGAGCTCCTGGGCTTCGCCGCCTCGGGGGCTCACCCCTTCTGCACCCAGCTCTCATCTCAAGCCCAGGGCAGCCCGCGCGGGGGCTCCGCGCGCTCCCGCGGGCTCCAAGGCTACTCCAACGCCAGCGAACTTGTCGGCACCGGACCGGCGGCGGCGCTGGCCCCGCTCCCGGTCCGCGAAGAAGAAGGACTCGACGCGAATCACGGCCCCAGTGGACAGCCGCGCTACCACCCCACGGTGGGCGCGTCAAGCAGAGCTTCGTGGCACGCGGAGCACTACGGCATGGCCTTCGGGATGACAGCGCCAGAAGAATATGTGGCCCTCATGATGGACCAAGGACACCTTCACGAGGGCGAACAAGGCTCGCTCCTCAGCCCAAGCTGGGGGGACGAGGCGCCAGAAGCTGAGCCCTTCCAGGAGTCCCGGGACGGTCCCACTGGACACGCTGGAGGCAACGATTATTGGGTACCGCTACCTCAGGAGCAGGCATACGCTAATCATGGATCACAGGAGGTGCAGGTCGCCACAGCGAGCAGCTGCCCCGCTCCCGTAGTCTCCTACCCCTCGGGAGGAGGGCGCAGGGGGCTGCAGGAGAGGGGCCGAGATCCGACATCACCATCGCGGCGTTCGGAGCAAGGTGTTCTTAGGAGGTAGGCCCTCTGCTGGGGAGGTGCCTCAGGGCCTGCCCCTGGCGGAGGACCCGTGGTCGTCGGGGGAACCGCTGGCGACCGCTCTACCCCATCGGCAGCATCCTGGTTTCCGGTCGTCGTTGATGGCACTAGAGTGTGGTGCAAGGCGGGGCCCTTGTCTGGGGATATGAAGCAAGGCCGGTACCTGTGAAGAAGGCCCAGTGCCTGTGAAGCTCGCCGCCCCGTGACACTCTCAGGTAATAATGAGTGGGGCTGTACACGCCCCGGAGTCTCAGGGGTGTCAGCCTCAGGCCCTGGGGCTCCCTCCCACGCCCAGTGGCAGCACTTAGCTCCGCGCTGGTGAGAAGACGTCCAAGACTAGATTAGGTGCTGGACGCGGCCTTTTGTCTGCTTTCATTGCTTTTCCCTTTGGTTGTCGCTTTCCCCCGCTGGATTCAAGTTGGATTCGAATTTGAGATTTGTGTGTGTTCGGGGAAGGTGTGCTTAGTCTCGTTCGAGCAATTTCTCGCGTTTTGGTTACCACTTCGCCTCAGCTGCCTCCCCTCGTGAGCCCCTCGCGAGCCGGGTCAGGCCTAGCTTGCGCGCAGCCCAGACTGCCGCCGCCGCGTCCTCTCAGGAGGGTGTTTTACTGCAGATCCTACGGATTCAATCAAGGAACACTCGGGACACCACAACCTCCAACAGGCTACCTCAGGGCCAACACGGGACAAAGGTAAACTAGCCGACCAGCGCGTCACTTAAGCCAACCACTTGGCATGGGCGCATGGGTAATGTAGCGTCTACTAATACGATGAACGCAAGTTTTACATAAGGGGCTCCCCCTCCAAAATGCTCTCATAGCCATCAGGCCAAAACCTGAGTTCTATTCATGCAGGGTAAGGAAGCAGGGACGATGCACAATCAGTCGGATAAATCCCCCAATGCGTCCTCAGGAGCACCACCCGAGCCGTTGCTGGCATCGCTGAACTCGCCATCGCTATCCACGTCGCCGTCAGCGGTGTCAGTGCCGTTCACCACACCGCTCTCGTTGGTAGCCACGATCACGCGGTCGTTGTCTGAAGCGAAGGCCCTGATAAGAGCCTCCACATTGTCCTCCACCCAGTGCGCCAGGTCGTCTCGGATGGCCTGGGGGACTGGGCGATGGCAGTGTCGAAATCGAAGTGGGGATCCATGTTCCGGAGATGGCTGAAGACGCGAGAAAAGGCGCACCCGAGCAGGGCGCGACTCCTCTCCTCCACCAACCTGTCAGCCCTGACCGACCGCCCCTCCAGCTGCGTCACCACGTCGGTGAAGAACTGAAGATTGTCGGCGTAGTTGACTCCGTGCAGCTCGCCAACAGCCGCCTCGCAGATGTTGCCCAAGGCTGTGTTGGCTCTCTCTCGGAGCGTGGTGAGCATGGGGCCGTGCTCATGCTCCAGGATCCGCCGCTGACGTATCTCATCCGCATTCTGGCGCGCAACGACCTCAGCCTCCTCCACCCGCTGGCGAAGAAGGAGCACCTCGGCCTAGGAGGTGGTTAACTCACCTTGCGCCACCTCAAGGGCGGCCCGGAAAGCATCGGCCCGCCGCGTTGCCTCCTCCAGCTTTGCCCTCAAGGCAGTAGTCCTGCCTTCAGCCTCGGCCCGGATCAACCCCAGCTTCTCCTTGAACTCGTGCTCGAGGTTCAAACGCGCCATCGCCACCCGATGTCCGACCTCCTCCAAGACGCGGGCTTCCTGTGCAGCGACATCATCCTCCGCCTGCGTCACCAAGCACTCCCTCATCTCCAGACGCTCGTACTCATGGGTACGCTCGGCGGCTTCCAGCGTCAGCGCCTCCTCATGCTTTTGGAGCTCTGCTGAGTCGCTAGAGGCCACCCTCATCGACGCGGGGGCTGCCTCGCGCAGCTCCACCTGCTCGTCCAGTGAGTGGCACCAGGCCAGGAGCTCCCGAGCCCGCTCCTCTGCCGCTGTTCGCCGCCGAGAGGCCACCAACGACGCCTTGGCCTCTGCGTCGTCAAGATCGCGCTGACGGCGCGCAAGGGCGATGGCGCCCTCCAGCTCGCGCCTCTCTGCAGCCAGGCGCAGGCCCTCGGCCTCAAGGCGCGCGTCTTCATCAGCAAGCTCCTCACCAAGCAGGCTCACCGCGTCAGCCGCCCTTCGAAGGAATCCTTGGTGGAGAGCGCGACGCTCCCGAGCGTGCTCGAGCACATCTTCCACACCATCATCTGCCCCAAGCAAGCACTGGGGGCCATGAATCAGCACTCCCCCTTCGGGCAGGGGGCTGGGGGCTGGCACCCTCGTGACGGCCGGGCACGCCACGCCAGAAGCCCGGCCTGGAGCCAGCCCGTCCCCAGATGAAGAGCGCCGGGAGCGCCTCAGCCAATCGTAGTCCACGACCAGGCGAGAAGCCCATGGCAGGCTGGCTATGCCACGAGAAGGCCCGCGAAGGAGGATCGCGAGGTGCGCGGGGCCACGATGCGCCTCAGGACGGTTCGCCTCTTCGATCGCCCTCACCACAAGGGCTCTGCCGCTCGGAGCGCTTGAGGACGGTGGAGGGGGCGAAGCCAAGGGGGACAGCACCTCAGCCGTCTCCGCGAGCTCGGCTGGAAGGGGCCTGTGGAGCAAGGGTCAGTAAAAGCAACAGAAGGATCGGGAGCTGGGAAAGGAGAAGGCTTACTCATCAGTGGCGAAGTACTTCCTACGCTTCAGCAGGCGACAAGGGTAATCGTTGCCCAGGGCCTCCCTTCTCTTCCGGAGGGCGCAAGATTTGAGCACAGGGATCAACCTGCGACGAAGACGGAGCGTCAAGGCGATCCGCGTCAAGGGCGCCTGCCTGATGCACGCTGCCAATCACCTCGCCAAGAGAAGCAGCTGGAGCCTCAGGGGCCTCAGTCGCAGGCGCTGAGGGCAGCTGCTTGTCACCCTCAACCTCAGCAGCACTGGCCCCAAGAGCTACTCCCTCATGAGCATCGCCCGGCGCTGTCACCCCGCCGGGAGCCCCCTCGGCCTCTGGCGCCTCATGCCTCCCTGCTCCACCACTTGAGGAAGAGTCGCCTAGGCCGACTGGAAGGGCAGTCACCATCACTAGGTTCTCGCGAGGTCCCTGGAGGCCGGTGGGGCGCGACCCCCACTCATCAAAGATAGGCATCTTCTTCACAAAATCGCCCCTGCTCTGGCAGAGGTACAGCAAGGCCCCTCCCTGCTGGATGCTGCCAGGGTTGGGGTCCCCAGTCAGGGTCAAGAGCGCTGTCCTCAGCACTTTAGGCGTCAAGTCCTCTTCCTGGAGCCTCATACGATCATTGCGCCCGCTGCAGGCCCACATCCGGCGGGAGTGGCATTGGAGAGGAGCAACGCGGCATAGCAGGAACTCCTTCACCACCTTGGGCGCTATCACGCCAAGCGACCTCAAGAACGCGAAGCGGTGCCAGACGAAGATGAGCCAGGGGATCTCAAGCGTCTCCTGGCCCCAGCTCGAATTGGGGACATCAGGCAAAGTTGGCTCCGATAGCAGGGGGCTGGGCACCCCTGCATCCACATACAGCCATCGCTCGTGGAACCCAGCCGCGGGCAGAGGGAGCTTGAAGTCAATCCCAGAGGCCGCTGTCTCAGGCGCGGCAATGAAGCTCACGCACGCCCAGCATTGGGTAGGGTCGACAAGGTGCAGCGAGAAGAAGTGGCGCAGCAAGGCAACCGAAGGAAGGATGCCCATCATAGCCTCGCAAACAAAGGCGAAGACCGAAAGGAGGGTGATGGATTCAGGACCCAGATGCATCATGTGGATCTGATAGTGGGAAAGCACGACATTGAAGAAATCAGAAAAGGGAGGAACCATACCCGCCCACAGGGCATCAGAAAAATACGGGACCTCGGTGACTATCCTGTCGATGGAGAAGTGGGACGCGGGCCAGGCCGTCGGCCTCCCACATTCGTTGAAGATAGTGGCCAGAGTAGAGCTGACCTTGCCCAAGCCCTCGGCGGGGGCCGCCAACGGCGGCGGGCAAGGCGGAGGCACGGGTTTCTTCCCTCTTCCCTTCTTCGTCGGAGCCATGGCGATGGGAAGGGGGGGAAGGTTCGAGATTGGGTTGAAAACAGAAGCTGGAGTTCGAGTGGAGGAAGGACAGAGGGCGCTCGAGCAACAGAAAGGGTAGCGGCTGTGTACAACTACGAGTCCACCTAGCATGGTGCAAAATAAGGGGGGCGTGGGGGAACAGTGCCGCCCACGTCCAATCAACCGCCATGCGGCGCCCAAGGCCACAGGCTCTTAGGGCCCGTGGTGCTTCGCTCTTGCCCTTCCGCCTCCCTGCACGGCCAAGTCTGGGCGCGCCTTGGGCCCGGGGGCTACTATCGGTGTTCTGGGAATGGGGGTCCCCAGACTTGCCTGCCTGCGGCCTACGGCGTGGCTCGAAGGGGGGCCCAGCGCAGCCCATCTTCATCAACACAGACCCAAGACCCTCGCGAGGGGCCAAGCCTCGCGGGGCAGATGACGCGGAGCTTCCTCAGGCACGACCTCATCAGGCTGGCTCGTGAGGAGGCAGAGAGATCAAGGCGGGGTACCTCATGAGGTGCCCGTGACACAAGCCATGACGACCAAAGGCGCCAGGCGGGCGCCAGCCACGTAGTGTCCTCCTTTCCTCTTTGGTGCAAAGGGAGCAAGCGCAGCCGCAGAGTACCGAGCCATCAGGCAAAGGTTGCCATTTCGGTGCAACAAGACCAAGACCAGGAGGACTGCAAAACGGAGGTCATCATGGAGCCCAAGACGGCGTCACCACCAGAGCTTTGTGCAGGCGAAGACTACTTTTGTCAGGATAGCTGGTACTAGCTGTCCCCCTTCAAATTAGCCCACCATTGTTGGCTCCCTTCCCGCTCGATATTTGGGAAGAGGACCAGGGCCTCTATAAATAGGACTAGCCACCCCCAGGGTAGGAAGGGACGAAGTGATCGAGAAGGAGCTAGAATTGGCTAACCCTGGAACAAGAGGAGATCGAATCAGAGAGAGAGAGTGAGAGAGAGAGAGAGAGAGAGAGAGAGAGAGAAGGGTGATTGAACTCCTCCTAGCAGTTCATCGCCCCAGCCAAGAACAGACCCTCAAGAGGCTGTTCTTCCTTGTATTGCTCATCATCATCAGCCCAAGAGGCAATCCACCACACCACACACTGGAGTAGGGTGTTACACCACAACGGTGGCCCGAACCAGTATAAACCCTGTGTCTCTTGTGTTATTCGTTCCATAGCTTAGATCTTAGCGAGGCGGAGGGGTGCAGATAGGTAGAAGGCGAAATCTCCGCGTGGACCCCAGTGTTCGAACCTCAAGGGTCTGCCGGAACCTGAAATCCAACAGGTAGCCTCTCTTGTGGGGAAATGTAGTCTAGTGCTTCCATTGAGCCATGGTAGTCTGCTACAGCCCGGTTTACCGGAGTCCTGCTAGCCCAGCACTACTACTCCGAAACACTTAGACTGGCCGGCATGTGCTTCACTTTGTTCCTATGTCTGTCCCTTCAGGGAAATGTCACGCGGAGACATCCGGAGTCCTGTTAGCCTGCTACAGCCCGGGTTCCTGGAGTCCTGTTTGCCCAGTTGCTACAGCCTGGATTCATACGCTGTTAACCGACATGCTCAAGGTTGATTCATGTATGCCCGTCCCTGTAAGTTAGTGCCACTTTGGGTTCACGACTAGTCATGTCATCCGGGGTTCTCTGTCATATGGATGCTAGCGACACTATCATATACGTGAGCCAAAAGGCGCAAATGGTCCCGGGCCATGGTAAGGCGACACCCGTGGGAATACCGTGCGTGAGGTCGCAAAGTGATATGAGGTGTTACAGGCTAGATCAGTGTGACTTAGAATCGGGGTCCTGACACAAGTAGACCAATAGCAAAATACGGTACATGGGAACACACATGCAATGAGATAAATGGGGCCGTGCAACCAAGGAATGAGCCAAAATGTGGAATCCACGAAAATGCTCTTATTACACAACACAAGAGATACGCTAGCACGATTGCAGAAAAGGCGGACAGGAAGACTTGTGCACAACCTACTAAGAAAAAATGCAATGGTTTCTCTCCCAAGTATGCTCTATGCATGGTATTCCGATGATATGATCCAAGATGATCTAGTATGACAATCTTAATGTTGTATGATGCCATGGTTCTTTCTTAAAATCTCTTAGATTATATTTCCCTTTTGCTTAAAAGCTTGGTTTGCTCTTTCTCTTTTGAGGTCTTTTCTCATGCAATGCTTGACGAACAAAGATAGAAATTGTGTATGCGATGACAACTTTGTGACACAAAAGCTGATACCAAGATATGCACCAATGATATGGTATGTATGCTATGGGAAGTATGATCACTAATGTGCACAAGTCACATTGCCGGCAATAATCAAAGGCTAGTCTCGATGGGTAAGCTGCACAAAAAGGTAAGGCTATGATGGCTATCAATGGAATGGCAAGAATGATGTATCACGGTACCAAGATGAGGTTACCAATTTTGCTTACGGTATGGTGTCAAAATGGTGAAGTGGTTGCTGTCGATGACGAATCCATGGCGAAGATGAGCAGCGGTGATTTTGAATGTCGAAACATACCTAAATAGCCAAAACACAATAGGACACGGAACCGCAACTCAAATTCTCAAAGCACAATGTGGAAAAAATGTATCAGAGTGTGAAATGAGTAAGCAATGGTGGTTGTGGGAAGTGGTGGTGGTAAGGGGATGCGTATGTGA
>NC_041380.1:219455494-219535833 GCF_002162155.2 Triticum dicoccoides
GTTTTACGGACGTCCGGGGTTTACGGTCGTCCGGTCGTCGGACGTCCGGTGCCTGGGCGAATTTCGGGCACAGGATGAACAGGTAGGGTTCGTCGTGGGGAGGTCAAAATCCGTCGAATCCGGGTGATTTTGTGGATGAAAAAGGTAGAGGCGAAGGGGAAAAGCTAGATCCACTCAAGGAAAAGCAAATCCATGGATCAAATCCAACAAAATTTCATCACACCAACAAATCACAAAAAAAAATTGGGGTTATTTTTGTGGGGAATTTACGAATTAGGGACAAAATCAACAAAACAAGGCTAGAAAACACAAGAAGGCTCCAAAATCATGATCAACGTGGCTCTGATACCAAGATGATGTAGGGTGGGAACCCTAGAGGGCCGATCTTTCATGAAAGGAGCGGATCCCGCGAAGAACACGAAGTACTCAAGGGGAATCATGATGGGGAACACGAGAGGAAACATGAGAGAAACACTAAAACCAACAAGATGTAGTCACACATATTCTAGATCCTCAAACACATAAGAGATACATGATCCATAGTCAACTAGGGACGATACAAGTAGCATGATCTTCTCCATGTGGAGGTCTTGAGGTTCTTCCCGTGAAGGGGTCTTGAATCCACTTGGGGGATCTTCCCCGAGGAGGCGCAATCTCCGAGGAGAAGGTAACCAAGTGGATGATAAAATCTCTCACACAAAATGAGCCAATCCTTAGCTAACCCTAGCTAGGAGCAGGAGGTCTATATATAGTCTTAGAGGTCGAAGGGGTACATGGGCTCCGGCCCAACACAAAATCAGCACATAGGCGTCGGACGTCTGGTAGTTACCAGTCGTGCGGAGGTTCGCGAGGGTCCGGGCATCCGGTGCTCGTCGAGCATCCGTAGATTCAGCTCGGATGTGCTTTGGTCGGATGTCCGGTCGGGGTCAGATGTCCAGGGCGTCGGTCGTCCAGTGGTCTTCAGAAAGCCGGCATTTTCGCTCGGGTTTGGTAGCGTCGGTCGTCAGGAGGGGGTCGGTCGTCCGGTGCCTGGCGTTCGTCGAGCGCCCGAGGTTCGTCGGTCGTTCGGTGACTGGGAGTTTCGAGCAGTCCTTCTTCTTGTCCATTGAGCTTGGTGCCCTCACTATCTTGTCTGTTGGGTGTAGCTGATCCGTGGCTTTCCTCCAAGTACCTGATCACACATAGGGTTTCTGCTTGAGGTAGTAGACATGTCTCATGCATAGAAAGTGGTAGTTCAGAGAGGAGCGAGTTCTCTTGTTTTTGATAGCCTTGGCTTCTGCTCTTGTCATTGGTCCAAGTGGTATCGTGGGAGACGTTGGTAGGTCCATGGGGATGACCTTGGGATGCTCTGCATCAGAAAGTCTCATCATAGTCAACTCCTTGAACTTGTCGAAAACCTTTCACAACAAGTCAAGCTTTGTAGACAGTAACATTATCATTAGCGTCGGTCTTCTTCGTGAAGATCCATTTATTCTCTATGGCTTGCGATCATCGGGCAAGTCAACCAAAGTTCATACTTTGTTCTCATACATGGATCCTATCTCAGATTTCATGGCCTCAAGCCATTTTTTGGAATCTATACTCATCATTGGTTCCTTCTAGTTCGTAGGTTTGTCATGGTCTAGTAACATGATTTCCAAAACAGGGTTACCATACCCTCTGGTGCGGAACATTCTCTGGTTGACCTTCGAGGTTCAGTAGTAACTTGATCCGAAGTTTCATGATCATCATCATTAGCTTCCTCTCCATTTGGTGTAGGCATCACGGGAACGGCTTTGTCTAATGTGCTACTTTCCAATTCGAGAGAAGGTACAATTACCTCATCAAGTTCTACTTTCCTCCCACTCACTTTTTTCGAGAGAAACTCCTTCTCTAGAAATGATCCATTCTTAGCAACAAGGATCTTTCCTTCGGATCTGTGATAGAAGGTGCACCCAACAGTTTCTTTTGGGTATCCTATGATGACACATTTCTCCGATTTGGGTTCGAGCTTATCAGGCCGAAGCTTTTTCACATAAGGATCGCAACCCCAAACTTTAAGAAATGTCAGCTTAGGTTTCTTGGCAAACCATAGTTCATACGGTGTCGTCTCAACGGATTTAGATGGTGCCCTATTTAAAGTGAATGCAGTTGTCCTTGCACTACAAAAAAAGACACATCCGTGACATTTTTGGCTGAATTTTTTCTGTCATACTTATGACACTTCTATGACGATAATTGTGAGAAAACCCGGTATCATCATAGATGTGGTGGGGTCCTACTTCTATGACAAAAAATGGGATTTTCGTCCTGGGCGGGCCGGAGATGCAACTGCATGAAATTCATTGGGCCGTCCATGACGGAAAAACCATGGTAGAAGTGAGGGCGAGGAAAATATCGGGGAGTCCCCGGTTACAGTGGGTGGTTGGGGGCCGAGCAATCTGTGTTTCTCTCGTACGTACGCGCGTGTGTGCGAGGTGTTGCGCTCTAATTGTACCCGAGCAAGGCTGGGCTCTAACAGAACCCGAGCAATTGCACTACAGGCTACGCGTTACTGAACCCGAGCGATCCGTCGATCCCTTGCTGTTAACTGAACCTGAGTGATTCCTTTGCTACTGCTGCTAACTGAAGCCAATCGATGCTGCCTCTGATAGTGAGTGTTGTTGGGGGATTTGGATGAATAGTTCCCGGTGGGGGGTTGGATGAACAGGACCCTGTGGTAGTAGAGGCCATTGCCGCTAGATGAACATTACCCCGATCGATCGAGCCGGTGGATGAACAGGACCCCGTGGAGGGCTGGATGAATAGGACCCCGTGGATGGCTGGATGAACAAGACCCCATGGAGGGCTGGTTTAACAGTATCCGATGGAGGGCTGGATGAACAGTAGCCTGTGGAGGGGTGGCTGAACAGGACCGCGTGGAGAGGGCTAGTTGAACAGTAGCCGGTGGAGGAGCGCGCGGTGGAGGCTGGATGAACAAGAGCGCGTGGATGAACAGTCACAGGTGGAGGCTGGAGGAGGTCGACTGTGGATGAACAGTAGCCCATGGAGGCAGTCAATAGTGGTTATGAATAGTATCCCATGGA
This sequence comes from Triticum dicoccoides, assembly GCF_002162155.2. Taxonomy (NCBI): domain Eukaryota; kingdom Viridiplantae; phylum Streptophyta; class Magnoliopsida; order Poales; family Poaceae; genus Triticum; species Triticum dicoccoides. The sequence goes on from NC_041380.1 coordinate 219,458,560, forward strand.
GTCCCATTTTGCGGTACGCTACACCCCTCCCAATGAACAGGACCCCTGTTTCGACCGTAGCGCTCCAACACAAGTCCGTTTCCTCCGTTTTGCAGTACGCCACACCCCTCCTTATCAACAAGACCCCGTTTCCATCGTAGGAGGTCCATTTCCTCCGTTTTGCGGTACGCCAGACCCATCCCGATGAACAATATCCCGTTTTGGATTGTGGCCGGTCGAACACAAGGCCGTTTCCTCCATTCTGTGGTACGCCAGGCCTCGTTTCCATCGGTTGTTCCGTCCAAGCCGGTTGGCTCCCGATGAACACGACAACACATTCCGTTCCGACCCAGCCGGTTGCCTCCCCATGAACACGACGATGACGCAGCTTCTCCTTTCCGACCCAGCCATGTACACGAGCCCTGGCCGTATGTATGCGCGAGTAGGCGTTCGAGACCCTGCCCGTATGTACGTACATGGCCGTATTTTCTTTCTTGCACCCTGGCCGCTGTACTTACGTGTACATGCTACGTGCGCGCCTCTACTACGACACGTGCGTGCCTCTACTATGACAAGTGTGCGCCTCTACATCAACCAGAATGTACGTACATGTTTGCGACCCGAATGACAACTCTACGCACGCTTCGACGAGGTGGGTCCCGACTGTCAGGCACTTCCTTGCGTGCGAGGATTTAGCTGGTGGGTCCTAGCAGTCAGGGGTGAAATATTTTTCACTAAATATGATGGCCCATTCAGTGGGTCCCTGCTATCAGGTAGAGGAATCATTATTTACCGCGTAATAAGGAGGCACTTCCTTGCAGCGGCCGTGGACCCATCTGTCAGCCTCTCCACATACATTACTCTTCCAATTGAAGTCGTTCCCTGACCATGTTTACGACGCCGCGCCGATAGCACCAGGGCGGTGGACGACGACGAGGCCTAGGAAGGGGACGACGAGGACCGAGTAAGACGCGATAGTGGTTGCCCACGCGTAGAGGAGTACGAGGGTTCACTGGTTTGGCTGGGGTGTGAGGCTGCTGTCGCTGCAGAATAACAGGGGGTGTGGGTGAGTAGAGGGATGGCCAGACTAGCGGTGGGAGTAGTAGGGGGCGGTGAGGCCTCCGCAGCATCACAGCCAGCCATGGGAGGCAGGAGCACGCGTCACGATCGGAGCTGGTGTGGGCGGCTGGAGCAAGAAGACCAGAGGTTGAACAAGCACTAGGGCTGAGGGAGTCCTGGATTAGGGGGTCTCTGGAAAGCCAGACTATATCCTTTGGCCGGATTGTTGGACTATGAAGATACAAGATTGAAGACTTTGTCCCGTATCCGGATGGGACTCTCCTTGGCGTGGAAGGCAAGCTAGGCAATATGGATATGTAGATCTCCTCCCTTGTAACCGACTCTGTGTAACCCTAGCCCCCTCCGGTGCCTATATAAACCGGAGGGTTTAGTCCGTAGGACGATGAACAATAATACCATAGGCTAGCTTCTAGGGTTTAGCCTCTATGATCTCATGGTAGATCAACTCTTGTAATACTCATATCATCAAGAACAATCAAGTAGGACGTAGGGTATTACCTCCATCAAGAGGGCCCGAACTTGGGTAAACATCGTGTCCCATGCCTCCTATTACCATCCGCCTTAGACGCACAGTTCGGGACCCCCTACCCGAGAACCGCCGGTTTTGACACCGACATTGGTGCTTTCGTTGAGAGTTCCACTGTGCCGTCACCGTAAGGCTTGATGGCTCCGCCGATCATCGGTAACGATGTGGTCCAGGGTGAGGTTTTCCTCCCCGGACAGATCTTCGTATTCGGCGGCTTCGCACTGCGGGCCAATTCGCTTGGCCATTTGAAGCAGATCAAGAGCTACGCCCCTGGCCATCAGGTCAGATTCAGAAACTTAAACTACACTGCCGACATCCGCGGAGACTTGATCTTCAATGGATTCGAGCCCATGCTAGGTGCGCCGCACAGTCACGATGAGCATGACGTAACTCTGCCGTCGGACATTATTCGGGAGATCGCATCTACAACTACTCCGGCCGTCAATTCGGAGCAAATTGCACCATCCGCGAGCAGAGGGATAGACCCCGCCATGGAGGCTGCACTCTCAGTGGCGATAGAGCCGGATACTGACTTCACCCCTTATGAGAGCCATGTCACCGAACCACTGGACTCGTCTCCGGCCACGGACTCCGAGCCGCCTGCATCCGTGCCCATCGAATCCGACTAGGAGCTGATCATGGAATTCACCTTCGTGGATATCTTTTGGCACTCGCCTTTCGGCGATGTGCTAAATTCGTTAAGGTCTCTCTCCTTGTCGGGAGAGCCTTGGCCGAACTATGTCCGGCTAGAATGGGATGCAGACGACGAATAAATTCGCTGCCCACCCACCACCCACTTAGTAGCCACTGTCGATGATTTGACCGACATGCTCGACTTCGACTCCGAAGACATCGACGGTATGGACGACGATGCAGGAGACGAATAGGAACCACCGCCCACAGGGCGCTGGACTGCCACCTCATCATATGATATATACATGGTGGACACTCCCAAAGAAGGCAACTGCGACGAGACAGCGGAGGATGACCCCTCCAAGAAGCAACCCAAACGCCGACGTCAGCGGCGCCGCCCTAAGTCCCGCCATAGCAAAAGTAGTGACACCGGCACAGGAGATACTAAAACTCCAGATAGTGCCGAAGACAACCACAACCCCCTCCAATACGATGTAGAACGGGAGGATGAACAAGCTAGCCCTCCAGAGCAGGCGGCAGATGGAGAACCGGAGGAGGACAATTATATGCCTCTCTCAGAAGACGAGGTGAGCCTCGGTGACAAGGAATTTATCGTGCCTGAGGATCCCGCCGAGCAGGAGCGCTTCAAGCGCCGGCTTATGGCCATAGCAAATAGCCTGAAGAAAAAGCAACAACAGCTTCAAGCTGATCAAGACTTGCTAGCAGATAGACGGACCGAAGTCCTTGAGGCCGAGGAATACGAACTCGAGCGCCCCTCCAAGAGTTACCCAAAACGCAGGTTGCTACCTCACCTAGAGGAGGAAGCATTGAAACCTCCATCACCACTGTATGATGCGGCTGACCGGCCAACGTGTGGCCGAGACAGAAAGGCGTTTCAGCCTGAAGTTCAGCCGGCACCCCGCCGCCACTCAATCAAAAATAGCAAGGCCCGGGGCAACACACGGGACCTGCGAGACTTATTGGACAGCAGGGCAAAACTCGCAAGGTCAATATACGGTCCACAAGCGCGCGCACCAACATGGGACAATGATCGTCGCGCCGGATACACCATAGGTAAATTTGGCCGGGCCGAATACAGCAGACAAGACTCATATGAACTGCGTCATGATATAGCCCGGCACAGAGGCGCCGCACACCCCCTATGCTTCACTGATGAAGTTGTGGATCACGAATTCCCGGAGGGTTTTATACTCGTTAATATCGAATCGTATGATGGTGTAACAGATTCCGCTGTATGGATCGAGGATTTCTTCCTTCACATCCACATGGCTCGCGGTGACAATCTACATGCCATCAAGTACCTCCCACTAAAACTCAAAGGACCAGCTCGGTATTGGCTGAATAGCTTGCCAGCAGACTCCATCAATAGTTGGGAGGATTTGGAAGACGCATTCCTTGACAACTTCCAGGGCACTTATGTGCGACCACCGGATGCTGATGACTTGAGCCATATAACCCAGCAGCCAGGGGAATCGGCCAGGCAATTCTAGACACGGTTCCTGACCAAGAAAAACCAAATTGTTGACTGTCCGGATGCAGAGGCCCTAGTGGCATTCAAGCATAACATCCGCGACGAGTGGCTTTCCCGCCACCTTGGCCAGGAGAAGCCGAAGTCTATGGCAGCCCTCACGACACTCATGACCCGCTTTTGTGTGGGCGAGGTTAGCTGGCTGGCTCGCAGCAACAACCCATCAAGGAATCCGGGCACTTCGGATACCAAAGATGCCAACGACAGACCACGTCATAACAGACCAAAGCGCCACAACAACAGCAATAACAACGATGATACGACAGTCAATGACGGATTCAGAGGCTCTAGATGCGGTCAGTGGAAAAAGCCATTTAAAAGAAGTACTCCGGCTCCATCCAGTTTGGATCGCATATTGGATCGCTCGTGTCAAATCCACGGCACCCCCGACAAGCCAGCCAATCACACCAACAGAGAATGCTGGGTGTTCAAGCAGGCCGGCAAGTTAAATGCCGAAAACAAGGACAAGGGGCTGCATAGTGATGACGAGGAGGAGCCCTGGCCGCCGAACATGGAAGGATAGAAGGGGTTCTCGCCACAAGTGAAGAAGGTGAACATGATATACGCAACCCACATTCCCAAGAGGGAGCGGAAGCTTGTACTAAGGGACGTCTATGCGATGGAGCCCGTCGCCCCAAAGTTCAACCCATGGTCCGCTTGTCCAATCACCTTTGATTGCAGGGACCACCCCACTAGTATCTGTCATGGAGGATCCGCCGTACTGGTCCTAGACCCCATCAACCACGGATTTCACCTCACTTGAGTCCTTATGGACGGCGGCAGCAGCCTGAACATGCTCTATCGGGATACAGTGCGAAAAATGGGTATCGATCCCTCGAGGTTCAAACCCACCAAAACCACCTTTAAGGGCGTCATCCTAGGTGTAGAGGCCCATTTCATGGGCTCAATCACACTGGAAGTGGTATTCGGATCACAGGACAACTTCCGAAGCAAGGAGTTAATCTTGGATATCGTCCCGTTTCGCAGTGGCTATCACGCACTACTCGGACGAACATCATTTGCAAAATTTAATGCAGTACCGCATTACGCATACCTCATGCTCAAGATGACAGGACCTAGGGGGGGTCATAACAGTAAATGGAAACACAGAACGCTCGCTCCGCACGGAAGAGCACACTGCAGCCCTCACAGCAGAAGCACAAAGCAGCCTTTTAAGGCAAACCACTAATTCGGCGTTACAGTCCTCGGACACCTTCAAGCGAGTCCGGAGTAAACTGCAACATGATCGCCTGGCACGTAAAGAGCGCGCCTAGCAATTCGGCCCCCATCCCAGTCCCAGCCAAGCGACAAAATCCGTGCCGCGCGCACATAATTACGCACTGAAAATACCATGAACATAGGCGGGGGCACGATCAGGGCACGTCCCGCAATGCGGCTTAACCGCCCTAGGGGCTGTATACCTTTATAACTTCTTTTCTCTTTCAGGGACTAACTCTCTGGAAGCCCTTTCCGGCAGTACGATTGCTGGACACATTACGGGAAGGAACAACCAAGGAGGCAAGAAGCTAAGATGTACACGGGAACCCTCAGGTGGTCTCTAATATTAATCGATATACCAGCTTTCTACTATCCATATACAACTTGCCCTTGGATAGGACATGTCAAATAGTCCCACTTTCGGCTTATTGCACTACTTGTACCAGTACGCTCCGACGTATTATTTAAAACAACAATGCATAGCATTAGTCTGTTATTGCATTATCCATCCCCTTTTTTCTTATATGTCCATTCACGACAATCCGCACCCGTACATTCGGGTATGGTTAGTACACCAGGGGCTTTCGTTTACCACATAATACGGCGCGAGAAGTCCGAACACTTTCGACAGTGCGGCACCCCAAACTTATAGCATTATATGAATTAGCTCCGAATGATGTCTTGGGTCAATAGTTGGGTTTGCCCGGCTGCCATGCTTTGGTACCTTATGTTCCGCTATATTGGCTAAGCTAGCGGTGGGAGAACTACTACGATTGTGTCCCGATTCTTCCAGACGAGCACCTCAGTAGAGAAAGCCGAAAACTGACTGTCATGATAAGGAGAGAGACTGGTCGCTGTTCGAGAGGTCTCAAGTCCTTAAAGACTTTTTCCGCTTCGGGCGAGGAGTCGGCCTTGTCTGGCTTAGGCGTGTATAGCGCCCCAAATTCGGCCTTCCGAATACTAGGGGCTACGCCAAAATTTAAAATTCTAGACTTCTATGGCTAAGTGAGAGTGATAAAGCCTTATAGTCCGATTGCCTGGTTCATTGCGCTGAACACCTCCCTTGAAGGACCCAAAATTGGGGTAAAGAGTGCTCAAGTTTATCCCGAACACCCCAGTACTAGTTACATGGGGGCAGAAGCCGATGACTAGCCAACTCTCAGATTTTATAAACGGCCGCATAGAAGGTAATAAATTAAATTAAAAAAGCGTTGCATAGCGCAGATGAACTCGTTTCACATTACAAGGATCACATGAACATGTTCATTCAAAAATTACATTCTTGGCGCATTCATCCGCCACAAGGCGGGAACCCTTTAGGACACTCTCATAATAATCTCGGGGCAGCGATGCTCCTTACCCTCCGGCGGCCCCTCCTTCACCAGCTTAACGGCGTCCAGCTTCGCCCAGTGCACCTTCGCCCGGGTAAAAGCCCTACACGCACCCACAAGCCATGGGCAGGCATCCACAAGCCGCCTCACCAGACCCAAGTAGCTACCGGACAGGGGCTCGCCAGGCCACATCCGAACTATAAGGCCCCTCATGGCCTGTTCGGCCGCCTTGTGAAGCTCGACCAATTGCTTCAGCTGGTCGTTCAAGGGCATTGTGTGTTCGGTCCCAGTATACTGAGACCAGAACAACTTTTCCGTAGAGCTCCCCTCCTGAGCTCGGTAAAACTCCGAGGCATCCTGTACACTGCAGGGAAGATCCGCGAACACTCCTGGAGAGCACCGAACTCGGGTAAGTAAAAGGAAAGTTTCCTTCACATTCTCGCTTTGCATAAAGAATGCCTTACCCACTGCTATCTTCTTCACCGCATCAATCTCCTGGAGGGCCTTGTGGGCTTCAGCCTTGGCGCTCCGGGCGCTTTCAAGCGCCTGCACGAGCTCGGACTCTCACGTCTTAGAGTCAAGCTCCAAGGACCCATGCTTCTTGGCGAGAGCCTCGAGCTCTTGCTACACCTCGCCTACTCGGGCTTCTTGCTTTTCCCGCTCAAGGTGCTCCTTGGCCGCTTTGTTTTCGGCCTCGGACATCGCCTTCTTCAAGGTCACCACCTCGGTCGTGGCCCCTGACAAATTCATGATGATCCTATTATTTTACAACCGAACTTCTTTTTAAAAGCGTAGACAAGGTATTGCTTACCTTTGCTCTCCTTGAGCTGCCTCTTGGTAAGACTGAGCTCATTCTCGGACCGCTCCAGGTCCTGCTTCAGTGCAGAGACCTCCGCAGTACGTGCGGCAGTGGCCAGCAGTGAAGCCTGCACATACACATAGATATATTCTGATTAGACTCCTGAGTCATCATTTGATCCTCTATTCGGCCTTTCTTCTCGAACGCCGAACAGAGCATCAGGGGATACTATCTATGCGGTAATATTTTCTTATATTTTGATTGCTTAGCTCAAAGCTTGTTAGGAGGCTGGCGCAAGCTTCGGTCAGTCCGTTTTTGGTGGACTGAACTTTCTTGATCACCGCACTCATGATAGTGCGGTGCTCTTCGTTGATGGAGGCGCTGCGAAACACTTCCAGCAAGTTGTCCGGTGCCTCTGGATGGACAGAGCACACCAGCACGGGCGGCTGGACCCCCTTAACGGGGGATCACCTGTCGGAGTCCAGAATCATCGATGGTTCCGGCGCGGTGTTCGGCTGGGGGCCGAACTCGGAGCCCGTGGGAGCTTTGCTCCCTTTGTACCCAGGGTCTGGGAGGTCGCCTTGAGGCGCCCCCAGGACCACCTCCCCTCGGCTTGGTGCCTTTCGAGACAGCACCTCAACATTGTCCGTAGGGCGAGGGGTGGAGGCGGTCGGAAGATAACCACTATTCATATCCGACAAGTCCAATGAACCTCTCGACGAGGATACGTCGAGATGAGCTCGGGACGGACTGCATGAGGAGAAGCAGTGCAATAAAACATACCATGAATTAAAATGGTGTCCAGATACTTATGACTTCACCAGGGGCTTGACCCTGGGTAGCCACTCGTCGCCACTGTAGGCGGCCGTCATGGAGCAGCCCGGAGGGAGGGTCCTTCCCTTCTTGGACCCTTCGGCCTCCCCGGTTGGGTCGGCCTTCCTTTTCTTGTCTCCCCCGACTGGGGGGAGAGAACTTTCCTCCTCCTCGTTTTCGTGGGAGGAGTGCGCGTCGGAGTCATCGGACGATGAGTCCGATACGACCTTGCGCCGGAGACCCTTTCGGGTCCCCGGGGCCTTCTTCTTGGTCTTCTTCGCCGGCAACTCGTAAGGTGCCGGAGCCAGCATCTCCGTTAGGAGAGCATCTGCGGGATCTTCAGGCAGGGGGGCTGGGCAATCGAGATGCTCAGCTATCTTTTATCCAGTCCTGTTAATGGCATGGGATCTTAGATCCCGCACATCATTTAACTGGGGCAAATAAATACCCTCTGAGAATACAAAAACTTACCGGATTGGCATGGCGCTTTGCGCTGAGTCCGCGGTCCTCGGTGAGGGAAGGAGGTACCTCGGTGCCCTTGAACAGCACCTTGCAGACATCCTTGTGCATCGTGTCGTAGAGCTCTCGCAGCGTCTGGTGCTGGGCCAGGTCGAACTCCCACAAATTGAATGCCCGTCGTTGACACGGGAGAATCCGACGGAAGAGCATGACCTGGACCATGTTAACGAGCTTGATTTTCTTGCTCATCATGTTCTTGATGTAGGTCTGGAGTCCGCTCAGCTCTACCGAAGAACCCCATGACAGGCCCTTCTCTTTCCAGGAAGTGAGCCGCGTGGGGATTCCGGATTGAAATTTGGGGGACACCAGCCAGTTGGTGTCGCGCGGCTCGGTGATGTAGAACCACCCCGATTGCCACCCCTTTATGGTCTCCACATAGGAGCCTTCGAGCCAGATGACGTTAGGCATTTTGCCCACCATGGCGCCTCCGCACTCTGTTTGCTGGCCGACCACCACCTTCGGTTTAACATTCAAGGTCTTCAGCCACAGGCCGAAGTGGGGCCTGATGCGGAGGTAGGCCTCGCACATGACGATAAACGCCGAGATGTTGAGGATGAAATTGGGGGCCAAATCATGAAAATCCAGCCCATAGTAGAACATGAGCCTGCAGACAAACGGGTGGAGGTGGAATCCCAGTCCATGGATGAAGTGGGTAAGAAAAACTACCCTCTCATGGGGTTCGGCGTAGGGATGAGCTGCACAGCATCTGGCAGCCGATGCGCGATATCCGTGGCCAGATATCCGGCTTCCCGTAACTTTGTGATGTTCTCTTCCATGACAGAGGAGACCATCCACTTGCTTGCTGCTCCGGACATGCTTGGAGTTGTTTGAGAAGAAAGACGCGAACTTGGGCGCTGGAGCTCGAGTGTGCGAGAATGGGTAAGCAAGGAGGAAGAAGGCGTGGGCGAAAAGAGTGAATCCTAATCCCTTTATAAGGGCGGAAGAGGCGATGTGCCTCCCCACTTACCTAGTAAAATCGCTTATTCCCCAAGCGCCATAATTGATGGCGCGGTTGGGTTACCCACGTCTGTATTGATGAGAATCCCGTAATAAGGGGAACATGATCTCTGCTTTGACAAGACATGTCAAGAAAACCGCCTCGCGATATGTGCGGTGCTGGTTGACAAAAATGGTTCGAATAATGACCGGGCCATGGCGTGATGTCATGCTATCAAAACGTGTCAGCAGATTAGATTTGTGGAAAAATTATTCTCTCTACGGTAGTATGTGGAACTTGTTTTGCAGAGCTGGACACGATTCTGGTGTTCAAAATCTTCTATGGAGTATTCGGAGGAGGAACCCTCCTTGCAATGCCGAAGACAATACTGCGCGCCGGACTCATCGTCATTCAAGCCTGGTTCAGGGGCTACTGAGGGAGTCCTAGAATAGGGGTCTCCGGACAGCCGGACTATATCCTTTGGTCGGACTGTTGGACTATGAAGATACAAGATTGAAGACTTCGTCCCGTGTCCGGATGGGACTCTCCTTGGCATGGAAGGCAAGCTAGGCAATACGGATATGTAGATCTCCTCCCTTGTAACCGACTCTGTGTAACCCTAGCCCCCTCCCGTGCCTATATAAACCGAAGGGTTTAGTCCGTAGGACGACGGACAATCATACCATAAGCTAGCTTCTAGGGTTTAGCCTCTATGATCTCGTGGTAGATCAACTCTTGCAATACTCATATCATCAAGAACAATCAAGCAGGATGTAGGGTATTACCTCCATCAAGAGGGCCCGAACCTGGGTAAACATCGTGTCCCCTGCCTCCTGTTACCATCCGCCTTAGACGCACAGTTCGGGACCCCCTACCCAAGATCCGCCGGTTTTGACACCGACAAGGGCCGTTGGATGGATATCGTATGGAGCTAGAATCATTCATATTTACTAAGTTGACAAAGCCCTCCGTCCCCGTCAACTTAGTAGGCCCACAAGTCAGCCTCCCACTATGGTCGGTCCCAGCTAGAAGGGGGTATTCATTTTTTTGTGCATAATAAGGAGGCACTTCCTTGCGTGCGAAGATATAGGTGGTGGGTCTGACCTGTTAGCGGGGGGGATGTTCTTTTGTGAAATATAGAGGCCCTTCCAGTGGGTCCCAGCTGTCAGGTGGAGGAATCATTATTTTGCGTGTAATAAGGAGGCATTTCCGTGTGTGCGGCCGTGGACCCAACTGTCAGCCTTTCCACACACAGTCTACTCCCGATGGATGTCATTCGTTGACCATGTTGACCACTCCGCGTCGAGCGCATCCACGGTGGTGGACGACGGTGAGGCCCCGGACGGCTACGAGCCGAAGATGGAAGACACAGGAGTAGAGTCGCAGATGGAGAGGTGTACGAGGTTTAACTGGTTCTCGTGTGGTGTGCTTCCGCAGTCGGTGGAAAAGAACAGCAGGTGTGGAGGGGTGGAGGGATGGCCTGGCCAACGGTGGGGTAGCACTTCATAGTGAAGCATGCTAAGCAGAGCTGCTAGCAGGAGGCGGGAGCAGGTGGTCCCGGCGGCGCCGGAGGAACAATAGGAGAGATTGAAGAGGGATGCCGGTCATTGGATGTAAATCCAACGGCAAACAATGTCAGAATCATTTGTTGACTAAGTTGACAACGACGTGCATTGGCTTCGACCTCCCACATTTCAGCCTCCAAAAATGTGGCACGTATTCAACCCATTTTTCAGAATTTACAGTCAATTTGATCTCTTTTTTTAGAATTACAGTCCATTTGTTGGGCTGGGTGAACAAATAATGTAGCGTCCATGCGGCCCATTATTTTTTTCCTAAAAAATTACAGGCCATTTGCACTTTCTCGAAATACATGATTTTGCTGGGCTGATTCTAATTATAATGTTGGGTTGGGCGCAACAATGTTATCAAAAAATAAACAGGGCCTGAGCATTTTGTTATAAATATATTTAAATAATAAGTGATTTATTATTACATTGGTCCTTAAATCTTACCAAGCTTTTGTACATAATCATCAGGATTTTCGTTGCCTAAAAAATCCAGGATTTTATTGTTAAGAAATTATTTTTATAAGTTAATAAGATGTGAGATATTGTTTTCTTACATATGTAAGTATCTGTTAAATATATGATGACAATAACAATAATATATAATAACATATAAAATAATTTAAATATATACAATATAGTTAGAAGGGAAACATAAGTTGGACCAGGCGTTCCTATTCTTATATAGAAAAATAGAACAGAACTCTGTGTTTTCTTCAAAAAAATATACATAAAGTGGGCTGTCGATGTTTCAGGAAAAATAAACCTCAGATGGGGGGTCCATAGGCCGGTCGATACATGACGGCCCTCAAAAAAATACAAACTGGCATGTCGTGGGCTGCGCATGTTTAAAAAAAGCCTAGACGGGCATCCCAAAACCCAGCTGATATTTGTTGCCCCACTCATATTAATTGATACCTACCAGCTCCCCGGCTTTGTTGTGAATTTATCTCCTATAGTAACTACCTTGAAGCACCTAAAAAATGTAACTATGTTGTCAAACCCGTGGGCCCCAACGTCGGTATAGCATTTGGAGGAAGTATTTTTTCGATGAGGCACTTGCTTGCGTACGGCCATAGACCTGGTGGGTCCCGACTGTCCGCCTCTCCACGTACAGTCCTCTCCAAATTCCTCTGGTTTGTTCAACATGTTCACAACGCAGACAGCGGCGCCGCAGCGAGCGCACAAAGGCGTAGGAGAAGATCAGACCACCTGAGGCAGTGCCTTATTTGTAACAAAAGTACTGAACTAGCCCAGTGGCCAAGTGACACTACCCGACAGCTGTTCCGCCCGGGTTCGATTCCACCTGATGCAGGGAAAATATCTCCAATTTTTTTTGCCTCTGCCATTATTGACATGTGGGTCCCCATTGTCATCTACGCACACCATGTCCAACACTTGCCAAAACTTCGTCCCTCGTTTTCTCTGTTTTTCGCACACTCGACATTGTGTGGGCATTTTGAAAATATCATACCTTTTTGACTGTGCATCATATGAAGATGTGCTATGCATGAATGTTGATTGGCATGTTGTTAACTGGCCGGTAGTTCCATTTTCGACCATGGATAAAACTTCCACCATGATGTTAACCCTGTTTGAAAAGGTCTTGTTAATATAAATGCTTTGCCTCAGAAAGTTGTAGTTTCTTATCTGAAACTGAAACTTGCAGTTTCTTCTCTGAGAATCACATTATCTGCACTTTTATACTCCTATAAAACTACATTTTTTAAGTGCTAAAATTATATCTATAGAATTCAAAAAATACTTCATATGCTCAATACTGCAAATCTAAAATTCAAAAGACATTCGTATCTGAAAGTACTCTCAAAATACACAACACAAAACACAATTCACAACCTACAAATACTGACGACCCGAAGCTCCTCCTGACAATTCACAACCTGCCTAACTATTGGGATCGGGGGCAGCCCCCTCCTATTCCTCGGCGGCAGACAGCCACCCCATGAGATGATATGAATGGTGAGGGAGAGGATGGCAGGGAAGCATCATTGGGCCAACTGCTTTTCTCCTCTTGCAGTTGGGTTCGGTCGATGAAGACTCCATCGGCTCGCTTTGGCATGACACCCTCACAAACGGCACCCTGTAGATGCTCGATCCTTCAATCTTTTGTGGATGCTCCATCTGGGATAGATACTCCCACCACCGCTCCCTCACGATCGGATTCGGTGAATCTGTTTGCTCCATGGCCCAGAGGATCAGCTCTATGCACTCCCGCGTGACTCCCTTCGGGAGTATCGCCGCCTTTTCACTCTGTTGCAGATATTTGGCCATGGATGTCGCCATCACCGCTAGTTGGTCCTTGTTGTCAAACCAAGACTGCATGTCCAACATCCTAGCTAGCTTCACAGGGTCACCGCCTGCGATCCTCACATATCGATTGTACTCCTCCATCGATCTACTTCTCCACAGCACCCTCACTCGCCGGCGGTGTTTTTGAATGGAAGAGGAGAGGATCAGCGCTGGTTTTGGATTAGAATGGGAGAGGAGCGATGCTGGTTTTGGATTGCAACAGGAGAGGAGGGGTGGTGGTTTTGAAATGGAAGAGGAGAGGAACGGCGCTGGATTTATATTGGAACAGGAGAGGATCGGCAGTGGTTTAAGAGGAGAGGAGCGGCGCTGGTCTTGGAAGTATTTTTTTGTTTTGCGTATTTTGGGTCAAAGTTTGACCATGTATTGTATTTGACAAGCAAAGTGTGAATGCATGTCACAAAAAATTGAATCGTTTGGTTCGTATCTGAATGTACTTTCAAATTATATTATTTTTGCAACGTATAATAGATATTATTTGTGAAAATCATGGTCAATTATGACCCAGAATAAAAGGGAGACTAGTTAATGTGGGGTCGCTTTCTTAATTGAAGGGTAAATTGATTTTGATTTTGATCCCGTCACAGCGGGCTGACCCTGTCGTCCAATCCTAAATCGCCGACGCACGCTCCTCTCCCTCTTCTCCATTGCAAAACCACCTCCTCTCTCTCCATCATCTCCATTCCAAAACCACTGCCTCGCCTCTCCCTCCTCTCCATTGCAAAACCACCTCCTCTCTTCTCGAACGAGGATCCCCTAACGTAGCCCATCCTGCCATTGAGACACTAACACATGGGTCCCACCAAGCACGGGGCCCACCTGTCAGCGACTGAAAGGCAATGAAATCTCTCCTCTCCATCATCTCCATACCAAAACCACCGTCTCGCCTCTCCCTCTTCTCCATTACAAAACCACCCCCTCTCTTCTCCATCATCTCCATTCCAAAACTACCGCCTTGCCTCTCCCTCTTCTCTATTGCAAGACCACCGTCTCCCCTCCCATCTTCCAAAGCTAGCTCCGGACCACTCAAAAGGACATCTATGGAGAGGATGCAGCACCGAATCAGGCAGATCACCGATTGCGACCAGGCAAAGTTGGCCAGGTTGAAGCAGATCCTTACTTGGTTTGACAATGAGTGGGAGATTTCAAGGACGGTGAGGGCCATGTAGCAATGTATGCGAAAGAGCAAGACGACGACGATGAGGGTGGTGATGTACTCGTCGGCGGCAGTCACGCCGTAGTCCTTCGAGTTCATCGAGTATCTCCTTTGGGTGATGGAGCAGACAGATTCACCTGAGGCGAAAGTCAGGCGGAGGTGTTGGGCGTACAGGTCGAAGGTCGAGCACCCAGAGGATAACAAATCGATCGAGTACGGTGTGCCATTTGTGAGGGTGCAGAGCCAGCCGGAGCCACATGAGTATTTGTTCTACCACCGCAAGAGGAGGCTGGATGGCGTGACGTTGCTTCCCCGCCGTTCTCCACGGTTCCCTCGACACTCACCTCATTTCAGCGGCACCGGTAGGGTTTAAGGTAAGCTTCGCACTAACCTAATATTCCATCCGCTCATGCTTACAATCAGTGTGACATCTAATAAAAATCATGCTTACAATCAGTCTCCGAGTACTACGCCAATCACCCTAAAATAGCTCTGGAACTTGGGGTCAAACTTGTGACACTGTGTACAAATAAAGAAAATTAGATTGGTGCTTCTTTCAGAAAAGAGTACTCCCTAGAAAACTGCCAATATAAGTTACTAGTATTTTTTTGAAGTCTAAGCTACTAGTATTTGGTTAGAGGATTTGCTGCTGAGAAAGATCCGCCCACAGGGAGTGCCACACATCCCGCTAGTGGTGGTGGATGCCAATGCTTAGATGGAGCAGGGTTGGTGTCGGTAATTTTTACTTGGCACCTTGCACTCTGCATATATGCCGGTTCCATCCGTACATTTGTGCAGTTCCACCAAAATGCAGATGAATAACCATGTTTGCACAGATAATGAACAAGTGTGATTACATTATAGTGGCACTAGTTGATGAAACATACACTAATAAATAGAAGAAAATATTGCGATAGTATCATAGTATGCCATGTCGCGAGGGCGAGATGGGCCCTGTGACGCCTCATACGGTACGCCTCATACTGGAAATCGACCCAAGTCTCCCTGATACACCTTATTCTAGTGATGAACATCAGTGTACAGCAGTAGTACAAGGAGGGTCCTTGAGACATTCCAATCTCTATTTTTGTGCAGATCAACTAAAATTAAGCACCCCAGTTTGCAAAAATGCTTAAACATTAACAATGGGACTAGTTGATGAAACATATACTAAGAAATAGAAGCACTTTCTTGACATACATTGGAAACAAAATGATAGAGAGGACAATCTCTCTATTTTAACTTTATTATTACCTCATTTTATTAGTGGCACTAGGGTCCAGCAGGTGGCAAACAAGGTGTACCGTGCGTCGCAAGGATAGAGGCCGGGGATGCTTAGACTAGGATGCTGAAGTTGGCTCTATCTTCCCGCCTGATGTTTCTGTGGTAGCATTTGGGTTGTAATCCAAACTTGGTCGAGCTGGTGCTGCGTCCCCCTACCTACCTAGCTTATGTGGTGAACTTGTCTCCTGCTAGTACTCAGTCCGGTTTAGTAGTAGTTGCATAACTGCCCATTTACACTGAGATGTTGTCGGACAATGGTTCTCTATGGTAGGGTTTCTTTAAAACCCCCTCTTTCGATATATATATATAAAACCAGTGGCACTAGCGGTGCCAAAACATTGCCTCAAATTAATAGTGCCACTAGATTAAGGTGCAAAATAATAACATTACTGCTTTATCATGGCAGTGCCAAAACATTAGCACAAGAGCAGAATCAACATGCATGATCTTTGGCAAACGGTCAGACCAAAAATCCTCTTACCTCGTGATGAGAACCATATCTGCAGTCAACGCCATCGTAGAAGGGATGACACCAGTCACCAACATGGATGATTCAATTCATGGGACCTTTTGGTGCAGTTCACCTAAAATGAAGCAATGTCCCTTGAGGTAGTAGCTTCTTCTTCATTTTTTTAAGAAAAGGGCTTCAGCCCCGGTTCCATTTCCATCAGAAAACGAAACCCACAGAGCTTCTTCTTCATTAGTTGCAATAAAATTGATCAAGATCAAGGTTGGTTGTGAAGCTCCTGGAATGTTCAACTATAATTTGGATATCATTTGTGCAGTTCAACTAAGATCAAGCATTATATGTATGTCTCTGTTTGCACAAAAAAGTGGAAAGGAGGGTGACAATGTAATGCCCCGAGACCGATGTGCCAGGTGTCTTCCAGTTATTCGCTGTTGTTGCCTTGTCTTTTGCTTGCTTGTCATGCATTCCATATCTTGTCATCATGTGCATTGCATTTGCATACATGTTCCTCTCATGCATCCGAGCATTTTCCTCGTTGTCCGTTTTGCAATTCGGCGCTCCTATGTCCTCCGGTGTCCCCTTTTACCTCTTTTCGTGTGCGGGTGTTAAACGTTCTCCGATTGGACCGAGATTTGCCAAGCAGCCTTGGTTTACTACCGGTAGACCGCCTGTCAAGTTTCGTGCCATTTGGACTTTGTTTGATACTCCAACGGTTAACCGAGGAACCGTAAAGGCCTCGTGTGTGTTGCAGCCCAACACCTCTTCAAAGTGGCCCAAAACCCACCTAAACCTCCTCCATCCTCTTGGTCGTTCGATCACGATCGCGTGGCCGAAAACCACACCTCATTTGGACTCTCCTAGCTCCCTCTATCTATATATATGTGATCCCCTCCGAATTTCGTGGTCTAACCCTAGATCCACTCCTCCACCGCGCATCCGGACATGTCCGCCGCTCCCCTCCACCTCACTCTGACTATTTGGGTCGTGCCACATCAGCAGCGCCGCCGCCCCGAGCCACTCAGGCACCGCCACTTGTCACCACCGCACCGGCCCGGACAGCCCATTGTGGGCCCGCCCAGGCCTGTCCGCCCTGCCGCCGCGAGCCCGCGCCCCGCCGCCTGGCTCCCCCGAGCGCCTCGCCGCTTCGCCTCCCCCCGGCGTCTCGCCGCAGCTGCGCCGCTCGCCGCCGTGCGCCTGGGCCGCCGCCCCGCCGCATGCACCGTTCCCCGCCACCTCTGACCGCTGCTCTGCCCAGCGCCGAAGCTTCCTTGTCGTTGCCCCGCCGCGAGTTGCCGCCGGATCCTGCTGGAATGGGTCCGGAGCGACAAGATCCGGCCGTCCCCAGCGCCCTTCGACCTCCCCGCCATTGCTGCTCCCTCGCCGGCGCTCAAACTCCGCCGTCGACGCCGCCTGAGAAGATCGGGAGGAGCCCGATCCCGTCCCGCTGCCCATTGACCGCAGCGCCCTCGTGGGCCGCATTTTCCATCCGGCCCAGCTGGCCTGCCTCGCCCGGCCTGCCTCACCTCCTCTTCACATGGGCTGGGCCCATTAGTGAGCAATCCCTCTAAAACCCGTGCGTGTGCTTTTTAGCTATTTGACGCTCGCCGTGAAATCTGCTAAGTCCTGATATCTGCATAATTTCTAGCATTGTTCATCGCATCATAACTTTGCACCCGTGGCTCCGTTTTGGGCGTGTATCATACCAAATTGTTCGTCTCAACGAGCACTTAATTTCATTCCATTGCTCCATGTTCATTTGAATTCATCTTGATGCCCTAAATGTTGTTGCAAGAGTGCTTTGTACTGTTAGTTGCAGACTCTTATCAGTAATTGGACATTTGTCATTTTTGCCATGATTAATGTGTGCCTCCTATGGACTTGAGCCCTACATGTGTTTTGAAGTATGCCATGCCATATTTACAGGGGTGTATGCCATGTATTTTTGTGATCAATGTGGTGACTAGCACAAGCATGCAAATTAGCTCTCGTAATGTTGCTGATTTCAGGGACTTAGAATTTCACTAAGTCCTTTTCCTGCTGTTATTTTTATGCCATGTATTCATGTTGCTACAGAGTGATCCATGCCTCTTTTAAGCATGTTCAGTAAGGATGATTTTGAGATATTGTTATGATCTATCCATCCATGTCTTTGTTTGCAATTATGGAGTGTCCTAGCATGACTCAATCGAGCTCTACTTTTGCTATTGAACGTTCCTGGCAGATTGTTTACGTGTTAAGCAATCTTGCCGAGGTTGTTGTAGTTGATCCGTGCATGCTATGAGGTTGTTCTTGCCATGTTTAGCTTCTATGACATGTCTACTTGCTGGGTGTATGCTTAGTTTGTCATGCAAGGCCTTGTGGTGAGTGCATCGAGCTCGTAAACATGCCTACGTGAATCTGTTTTGCCATGTTCCAGTTTTCTTCTAAGTTTGAATCTGTTAACGAAACTTGCTATGTTCACATGGTTGCCATTGTATCTTATGATCCCTTTTGGCTTATGATTAGTAAGAGACTTTTGTTGTATGCTTTGTGTAGCTTCATGCCATGCCTTGCTTTGCCATGATATTTTCCTGTAGCATGTTGTTACCTTGCTCTAAACTTTGCTTCCTGATGTTAAATCCTGCCATGTTGTTATTTTCACAAAGTCTATAACCTGTTATCTTTTGCACTTTTGCCATGCTTGTTTGAACCTGCTATTGTGTGAATTAGCCATAGCTCAGAGCATTTAGAGGGCCTCGTGATGTTAATCACAGATCGGTGCCATATTTGTTTTGCTTGCCTTTTCCAAACCGTGCATCTGATTCCAGTGATCTTTATATCGATTTCGACCGAAATCAACTCATCTTTCCAGCGGTACACTTGGTTTTCCATGTTGAGGCCTGGTTAAATCTTTCCCTTCTGAAGCACGCATATGCATTGCATATCACATCCTGCATATCATGCCATGTTTTGCATCTTGTTGCTTGTGCATTGCACCGTGGTTGATTGCGTCTCCCTTTGCTTGTGTTCTTGCTTTGGGTAGAGCCGGGAGACGAGTTCATGTTCGAGGTACCCATTGAGTATGTTTTCGAGGATCAAGCTTTTGTCTTCTCGGAGAACTTTGCAGGCCAGATGACCATACCCTCGAAATCACTTCTATCTTTGCTTGCTAGTTTCTCGCTCTATTGCTATGCCTATGCTACGGTACCTACCACTTGCTATATCATGCCTCCCATATTGCTAAGCCAAGCCTCTAACCCACCTTGTCCTAGCAAACCGTTGTTTGGCTATGTTACCGCTTTGCTCAACCCCTCTTATAGCATTGTTAGTTACAGGTGAAGATTGGAGTTTGTTCCTTGTTGGAACATGTTTATTGTTGTGATATCACAATATCTCTTATTTAACTAAAGCATCTATATACTTGGTAAAGGGTGGAAGGCTCGGCCTTATGCCTGGTGTTTTGTTCCACTCTTGCCGCCCTAGTTTCTGTCATACCGGTGTTATGTTCCTTGATTTTGCGTTCCTTACGCGGTTGGGTTTATAATGGGACCCCCTTGATAGTTCGCCTTGAATAAAACTCCTCCAGCAAGGCCCAACATTTGTTTTACCATTTGCCACCTAGCCTTTTTCCCTTAGGTCGGCCAACCCAAGGGTCATCTTTATTTTAACCCCCCCGGGCCAGTGCTCCTCTGAGTGTTGGTCCAAACTAGAGCCCCTTGCAGCGCCACCTCGAGGAAACTCGAGGGCTGGTTTTAGTTGTACGGATTGCTTATCCGGTGTGCCCTGAGAACGAGATATGTGTAGCTCCTATCGGGATTTGTAGGCACATTCGGGTGGCTTTGCTGGACTTGTTTTACCATTGTCAAGATGTCTTGTAACCTGGATTCCGAGTCTGGTCGGGCCGTCCTGGGAGAAGGAATATCCTTCGTTGACCGTGAGAGATTGTGATGGGCTAAGTTGGGACACCCCTGTAGGGTTTTGAACTTTCGAAAGTCGTGCCCGCGGTTATGGGCAGATGGGAATTTGTTAATGTCCGGTTGTAGAAAACTTGACACTTAACTTAATTAAAATGGATCAACCGTGTGTGTAGCCGTGATGGTCTCTTTCCGGCAGAGTCCGGGAAGTGAACACGATGTTGGAGTTATGCTTGAACATAAGTAGTTTCAGGATCACTTCTTGATCATAGATTCTCGAACGTGCTTTTCTCTCTCTTCTCGCTCTCATTTGCGTATGTTAGCCACCATATATGCTAGTGCTTGCTGCAGCTCCACCTCACTCCCTTTTTCCCTACCCATAAGCTTAAATAGTCTTGATCGCGAGGGTGTGAGATTGCTGAGTCCCCGTGACTCACAGATTACTTCCAAAACCAGCTTGCAGTTGCCGATAATACCGTGCAGGTGACACAACCCAGTTCAAGGAGGAGCTTGATGAAGATCGTGTTCGTTATGTTGTTCCGTTTCCAGTTGATCAGTAGTGGAGCCCAGTCGGGGCAATCAGGGATCTAGCATTAGGGGTAGTCTTCTTTTATTTTGGTTCCGTAGTCGGACCTTGATTGTACCTGTTGATGTAATGCTTTATTCATGTATTGTGTGAAGTGGCAATTGTAAGCCAACTCTGTACCTCTTTCTTATTCAGTACATGGGATGTGTAAAGATTACCCCTCTTGCGACATGCCTACAATGCGGTTATGCCTCTAAGTCGTGCTCCGACACGTGGGAGATATAGCCGCATCGTGGGTGTTACAGACAAACAAGTGATGAAACATACATCAAATGAAAATAAGCATGTTCCTTATCTGAATGGCAATCCTACAAGGACAGTAGCAATTTCTAAAGCAACAACATTGCTAGATATTAGTGTGGGCATTAGGATTAACTATGACAATCGTTAAATACAACATTACTTTAATGGTGCCATTGTTTCATTTTACCAGCAACATTACATTAACAGCTGCTACAGAGTCAGTATTTGGGCACGGGAGAGTAGGCGGACTAGGACAGTTGCATTTCTAACAAAAAGAAGCAACTTAGCTTAATGGGAAATTTAGCAGGACATCAAAAAAGTGCCATTGATTCATATCACTGGAGGCATTACATTGAAAATGACATTGGTTTAATGTCTACTTAGTTTTAACAGTGCGACTACTACATTTTACCAGTGGCATTACATAAGAGTGGCTCGGGGCAACAAACATCAGAACATGATATCTGGGTTGGTCCCATTTTTATTCGGTATAGCCACCTTATACTGTGTGAGGCTAGCAAATCTAGTGTTGCACTTACTCTGTTGGCTTGTCCCCTAGTACCCACTTTCTTTCATTTTTTAACCAATAGATTGGGTTTATATTGAGTTTGTATTGTGTTTCCCTTTATTTCCCTATTAGACCAAGAGACCAGTTGGATAGCCAGTCTCTTCTACTTTTCGCCCCCATTATTTCCTCTTCCGACCAAGTCCTAGATTCAGGTAACAGATCTTCCCCCACCCCACCCCCTTTCTTCCTTGTTTGAACCAAGTAGTACTAGATTCGAGTGCATGAACTACTTTTACTTCTTAACAGTCAAAATTTAGGTGGCTTTCGAACAGCTGGTCGATCCTATCTACGAGGGGCCTGGGAAATAGTAAAAGATACAAATGCAGTGACATGAGGATCGCCAGGATGTCACTAGGTGGGTGGTGGGAGTCCGGATCTGCCCACACTACGACAGCGAGGAAGAAGGGGTCGGACGCCCTCCCTAGCCAGCGGTGCTTGGGAGAGAACGGTAAGGCACACTGATCAGAATGCGCGGATAGTGGGTAAGAGCTGTCGCCGAGGATGACCGCGTGAACGTTGCACCTTCCCACCTTCATCGGTGGAGAGGATCTTGCTGGATCTGTGACCAGCGGTGAGCAGAGAGAGTGTGTGTGGCCACCGCTGTTGTGTTCAGATCTGGAGAGCACGAGACAGTGTGAAGAGAGCAAGGAGGAAGAAGCAAGCAAGCGAGGAAGAGATGGGCAACGGGGGCTCCGCCCCCTCCTTATTTAGAGCAAGTGAAGGCCAACAGGCGTCTCCCACGATCGCAGGTAATGATGGTTTTCCTTGCATGCCGCAGGGACCGGACAAGTCGAGCAGTTGCCAAGGCAAAGTGGGGAAGCGGAGACGCCCACGTCCAATCATCCACCACGCGTCAATCGAGGCCGCAGGATTTTGGGGCCCGCGGTGCTCCGAACTTGGCCCTCGGCTTCGCCGCGAAGCCAAGCCCGAGCGCACCTTGGGCCTGGGGGCTACTGTCGGTGTTCTTGGAACAGGGGTCCCCAGACTTGCCTGCCTACGGCCCGCCGCGTGGCTGAGCCAGCAGGCCATACGACCCATCTTCATCAACAAGGCATCCAAGACCCTCGCGAGGCGGATGACGCAAGACCTCCTCTGGAGTGGTCTAGCTAGGGAGGCTCATGAGGAGCGGAGATATCAAGGTGGGGCAAACCTCATGAGACCCTCGTGACGTGAGCCATGACGCACGGCACCAGGCGAGCGCCAGGCGGGCGCCAGCATGCACATCGTCCTTTGTTTCCTCTTTGATGCTAAGGAGGCCAGCGCATGCGAAGAGAACTGAGGTATCAGGCAAAGGTTTCCATATTGGTGCAACGAGACCATGACTAGGAGGCCGACAAGGAGGAGGTCACCGTTGAGCCCAAGACTGCGTAACCACCAGAGCTTTTGGCAGGCAAAGACCGCTTTTGTCAGGATAGCTTGTACTAGCTGTCCCCCTTCAAATTAGCCCGCCATTGTTGGCTCCCTTCCCTCTTGATATTTGGGAAGAGGACCAGGGATTATATAAGTAGAGCTAGCCATCAAGGTAGAAGAAGGAGAACAACATACGGGACACAAGAGAGAACAACGAGAAGGGGACGGATCATTCAGACCATCCTCACACACACGAGCTCACCGAGCCCAAGAACACCTCAAACTCGGGAGGCTGTTCTCCCCTTGTACTGTTCATCATCCGCCCTAGAGGCAATCCACCACCACCACACTGGAGTAGGGTATTACACCACAACGGTGGCCCGAACCAGTATAAACCTTGTGTCTTTCTGTGCTACGAGTTCATCGTATTCGTCCGCGAGATCTTAGCGAGCTAGGGCATAGATTGGTAGGAGGGAAAGACTTCACGCGCACCCCAGTGTTCAAACCTTAAGGGTTTGCCGGAACGCCACATCCGACACCCACTATTGTACTTGCTCGTATAGGTGCTACGCCTACCACATAGGCATAAAGTCTGATGTGGCAAGTTAATTACTCTCTCCGTCTAGGTGTGCAAGTCATCTTATGAAAACCAAATAATCCCAAAACACTTAGGCGCGATGCATTAACTTCTACTCCCTCTTTTCCAGTTTATAAGGCTCAAATTTGAAATATCATCAATCAAGGCATTTTGTGAGTGGAGGAATGTATCTCGTACTTTACAAAACTACCCCAATTAAACTCATACATTAAATTGGATTAATTGCAATGCATGCATGCTTGGCCACTAGATAAGTAGAAACATTACATGCATTGGTGTGTTCCTTTTTAATTCTTACATGCAAAGATTTAATGCATCTCAGAAACTAAAAATGAGATGGAGATGAGCCCTATAAATTGGAAAAACAAAAAAGTTGAGATAAGCCCTATAAACCGGAAAGGAGGGAGTACATCGTTTCTTGTTTCTTGACATATCAACAAATAAGAGATGTGGGGTGTGCATGATTTTATTGACTTGAGACTACCATTTCATTGGAAGAGGTCACTTCTTGGCAAATGCAATAAATACTACGAAGAAATAGGTAGAGAGAAGTAAAAAAAAAATACTCTTATAGCCAACCTTATAGCTAACCTTGTTGTATGAGTGACTAAGTGATGACTATGTATGACATGCCAACATCAAATAGCCTAACGGACCATGTTAAATCTCCAAGGGCACGACCGTGCGAGCGAGGCGACGGTCATGGTAGGCGCGACCATGATACGGGCTGCTGGCAGCCCTTGGATCTGAGATCGAACGGTCGCATGCTAAGTTACTAAAAATTTGCAGAATAACCCTCCAAGATAGGATATTCACCCATAGCTCTAGAATCACGCCATGCAACCATTCGATCTCAGATCCAAGGCCTCTCAGAAGCCCGTATCATGGGAGAATAGAAAGCTTCGTATCACCTGTAATTTTCCCGACGCTTGACATGACATCAAAAGCCATTTAATTGCACGTCGAGTAGACATGACATCTAATTGGGACCACATAGTACCGTGCATGGATCGATTTATCCACCAGGCAAGCCACTACCCCGCCGTTCGCATGCCCCACTCAGCGTTTTTACATTCAAAAAACCGCTGGCAGTTCGCTCCTACTCGTCCCCGGACGTCCTTTAACATTACAGCAGTTCGCTCCTAGTCGTACCGTCCTTTCATATTATGGTAGTTCCACTAATCCTAACCCTCCTCCCAAATCCATGGTGTCCCAAATCTCCATGATCGGCGGTGAGTACAAGGTTAGAACCATCACTAGCGATGAGTTTGACATCATCTACACCTGTTCTTCTGCGACGGTGAAAGGATGCCTTGCTCGGTTTAGATGCATGTTCGAAAACTCAAAGGGTGAGTGGGTCGCTGGGCTAGATATTGAGTACACCATAGTCTTGCAAAGCGAGAAGACTCTGAAGGAGGCAGAGAAGAAGAAGCCTGCCACGATCCAGGTTTGCATGCATAACTTATGCTTGGTCTAGCACATATGCCATGTCGACATTTAGTGCCCGGATTTTAAGAACTTCCTCAAGGATGAATGAGTCAAATTTGTTACTGTAGACTTAAGGAATGACCGGGAGGTCCTGGATCGGATAGGCCTCGTTGTAGGCAACCCCTTTGACCTCCAGAAGAAAGGGTTGGTGCTCTCCTGTGATCAGCCTTCAATGCTAACCCTGGCAGGAGCCATGGTTCATCCTTCGTACGATACACCGAAGAAACCTCCGCTCAAGTTTCATCATTCATGGAAGTGGAATGTACTAGATATAGACCACATCCACTATGCTGCAATCGATGGCTACCTTTGTTTCAATATCTACAAGGGTTGGATGAAGAGCAAGAGCCAAGTGTGCGGTTCAAGCAAAGAAGTATTGTCCAAGAGGAAGGGGAAAAGGACGAAGTCGAGCATGTGGGCGAGGAGTCCGAGCAAGGTGGCAGTGTTGTTGCTCATGGTGGTTCTAATTCAGTGTCTACCGGATTAGTTGGTTAGTTTAATTTCAGGTGCGCTTAGTTTTATTTGAGGGGTGTGTTGTGCTGAGCTCCCAGCAGAACTATGTTATGTTCCTTCTCGTAACTTTAACTATCCAGTACACACATACTAGTATTTCTTACAGTTCATCTTTTGGTTGGTATAGTACTACCGCTCGTTTCTTCACATTATATATGTACAATATATATGCTCAACCTCATATAGCCAGCAGTTTAGTTGTCAAAGAATTTCAGGGTGCTTAGTATTATTTGAGGGGTGTGTTGTGCTGGACACCATTTTTGTGACTCAAATCTCTTTGGCCATGTTATAATGACATAAATACAGATGGACCAACGTGCCAACTCTCCCTCTATCTCACTACAGTAAAATAAAGTGTGGGGCCTACTTGATCACAACAACGTTCTTATTTTCCTATAAAATTATTCGCTTGGTAGTCTTGACAAGTCGGGCCACACTTATCATTGTGAGAATCAACTTATTTTTTTCATATAACATGGTCAATAGGTTTGACATGAAAATAACAATGTCTAATGACATTTTTTTGCAAGCATCTAACTTAACGATGGCATTTTTGAGATATCTAATTGCATTTTTGAGGAGGCATCTCACGGATTTATGGCATTTTTGAGTAGTTGTAACTTCTAATGGAAAAACTGAGTAGTGATACACAACTAGTGACATAAATAATAAGAACCCAGGAATTAAATAGGTATGCTAATTTCTTTAATATAATTTAGCACCCCTTTAAGCACGTACTAGCTTTTTTGATAGTACTATATGCATAATTTGGCGACGAGCGCTCTCTATATGTACCACCTTTTTTATTTAATTTCATCTTTTTAGTTTTGCTCCATGGTGCAATCCATCGATACTACTAATGTACAAAAGTATACATTTTTTAAAAGGCTAGAGGGCGGGATAGTCTAGCTTGGTCGGTTTCAAGAGAGGCGAGAGCCTTTGTGATATGACGGCTCATTACTGCTGGAAGGCGGGGCCTTGTGATTTGACTGCGCGTATAAATGTGTCGACGACCTGAGGAGTAGCAAAGAACCGTGTGGTATACTCAAGTTTTCCACTGGAGTAGTATCACGGAGGAGCACGAAACACGGCGGCCTAGTGCCATATGGCGATAAAAAATGATCTAATTTGCTAGTCATCTCATTGTTAGCATTGTTCTATTCATGCCTCGTAGAGAACGGGACACGTGTGGCGAAACACCCGAAGAAAAAGAAGAAACATGGGAGCAAAAGAAGAAGGAAGATTATCACCCCCAAAAAAGAAGGAAGACGCACATACAAGTCCAGGGCGCTGCTCTCTACTATATGAAGGGTTGCTGGCTGCGAAGTCTTACCTGATTCTTCATCGCCTCCACGACCTCCATCTCCTTGCGCGTCTCCTTCGCCATCTTCTCCATTCTGTCCACGACGCGGGACTTCTCGACGCGAGCCTTCATCATATGTTCCACGGCTGCATTACGTACCTTGACAGCAGCCGAGTGCTTGATACGGAGCTTCGCCAACTCCTCCTTCTGTTCCGCGATGAGGGCCTGCAGCATCTTCATCGAGGAACTACTATTATCATGCAGCTTCTTCCAGCCAGCATTCTCCTCCTTCAGCAGGTCGAGCTCGTGGCAGAGCTTCGCCTTGTCCGCCTGAAGTTGCAGGATTTTGTCGGTCGCCTTCTTCTCCGAGGCAATGCTCTTCTTCAGCAGCATCACCAAGCTGGCAGTCAACTCCCCCTGGTCATTGAGCTCGGCGGGCATGTCGTCGAGGCTCTCCTTCAGCAGCTCCACCAAGCCGTGGATGAACTCCTTTTGCTTATTGAGGTGATCAGGCATGCCGTCGAGGGATAACGACTCCAGCGCCGCCAGCTCGGCATGTTCGCCTTCGTGGCTAGGGCGCTCCTGGGAGCCATCGCCTGCCCGTGAGAGATCTTTCGAGGTCTCTCCGTGGCGGCGAGCCCTCTTTTCTTTCCGCAGCCTTTGGTTGCCGCTCCCTTGTTATGAGTAGTTCTCGACCTAGAGCTCTACACACCGGCCATGGCAAGGACATACGAAAAAGAAGGACTTATGAGGAGGAAGGTAGAGTAATTTTTGGTTAGGTAGTTCCCCTTTTTATAACCTAAGTACTACTATCACTAGTACTAAAACCTGCATAGTGGGAACATGTTTAGGTTTGGTACGTACTAGTAGGTGTGAGCAGGCTTGCACTTAATTGTAGCACTAGTACAAGGTAAAGATTTTTTAATGGTTTTGGTATCAAGGCCTGAAACGGCTCCCTATGAGTTTAGTGGAACATAAATTTCAAGTACTCCCTCCATCTCAGTTTACAAGGCTTTCACATGTATCTAGGTCGTCAATGTAACTTATATAAAATAAATTGTTTAACATAAAAAATATATCATTAAAAAAGAGTATTTGAAGTTTGTAATGATATATTTTTCGTAATGTATGCCTCTTATTAAGTTGGTCAAATTAACAACCTAGGTACACATGCAAGACTTGTAAATTAAGATAGAGGGAGTACTACACTGCTCAAATGCGGTCGCACAAGTTAGTGATGTAGCTGGTCATACATGTCAGACCAAGCCGATGTGTGTCCCTTCGGTGAGACGCGGGTACGACCGATAGTCTGTTGGTGCGACCGACCGTAAAGTATTACGCGATGGAGACTTCTGGTTGTCGCTTCGGTTGATTGTCACGACCAAGCATTCTAAAACTAGTGATAAATCAATTACCATCTTTTTCCAAACGACCAAGTATTTTCATAGGAATACAATACATATAGATGGAGTGATTGTCAAGGTTGCAAACCGACATGGCGTTGCAAGTTCACTGCAGCAGCAACCGACTAGGTCACTGCATCACTAGCGGGGAAGGAGGGCAGCTCACCTCGCCTACGAGGCATGCCCAGCCGTGCCGCTGCAACTGGTCCCGGGATTCTTCTTCTCCTACCGCCCATTTGAACAGTTGTACCGGCTGCTCATGCCATTGCACAGGAATGCGCGTTCTTTCCTCCGCATTCGACTCCGTGAATATGATCTCTGCCATTAGCCCTAGCTCGAAATCAATACGACGCTGCCAGATGCTGACATCCCTCAGCATCTCTCCCCAGAGATCAACTTGCGCCTCAGCCTTGCGCTGCACCAGGCGCAGCTCCTTGGAACTTCTCTCCAATCGATGCGATGCTTCCTCGATCCAATTTGCCCTTCCTTCCCACCACTTGAAACGCAGCCCTGGCATGTCCTTCGGCGCCACCGATCTGTGATTCCAAAGCAATGGATCCCCTCTAAAACACATGTGGGTTTCGCTCAAAGGCGGCAGTGCTGCGTGCCACAACGAGTGGGCAGCCCGGGGGATCCTGGGATCTAAGGGATTATCCATGGCGGGATCCTCCATGGCGGGATTCGGTGGGCAAGGCGGGGAGGCGAGCCTAGGCACTGGGAGAGCCCTACGAGGCTAAGATAAAGATAGTACTACTCCACTCCATCCATATTTAAATACAAAGGCCCCCCAACAGTAGCCCTCGCGAAAATTGATCATGTTGCCTGCGCCTGGTTTATTGGCCCTCTTTTTTTGTGCCACTTTTTATGACATTCATTAATATTATGTTACTTACAAATATGGTAAAAAATTGGCACAAAATACGAAGGATACCAATGGCAGTACTAGCAACCCTTGATTTAACTACTCGCATGCGCGCAGTGGAGTAATAATGTCTTTCTTCCGCCCTCACGTCCACTCAATTTGCATGGGTTGTATTAATTGACCATCAATGAAGTGAAGGACTTTACATGCATCAAATTATCACATGGGGTGGAACTTCATACAAAAATGCGTCCCCCCGTGTACCCACGTGTGCGTGTGAGGGAATGAGTGCGTGCGTTGCGTGTGTGCACATCTTCGCTTCGTGCATGTACCGCCAGTGTGGCTCAGAGAGGACGAGTACATTCTTCTGGAACAAGCAGCACGTCACTGTGATCAATCCACACAAGGAGGTCATGACAACGCCACCACATGTGCCACGTGGTTTCATGAACTGTAAGAGAGACACTGTGTAGCGTGCCATTGCAACTCTAATTTACTTGTTTTGCACATACTCTAAGTACTAGTAAGGTACACGTGCATTGCACACATCAGATTTGGCAACCAAATTATGAATAAATACCACACTATAGCATGTAAGCTCTGAGTCAAATATGCCTGATGTAGACCTTTGTTTAATTCTTATAGTTCATCTCATTCAAAATAAATTAATTTTTATAAAAAAGCTAGGGCCTCTTTGATTCGTAGGATTTCCAAAATGCGGGAATAGGAAAAAACATGGGATTAGAGTGGAATGTCGTCTTGAATCCTACAGGATTGTACAAGTGTTTGATTGTGCATAGAAAAAATGCATGATTCTTTCAAAGAGGTTTGAGTGTATGGGATGTTTCCTATGAAATCTAGTGCAAATGAATCCTATGAAAAAATTCCTATGGTTTACAATCCTACGAATCAAACAACCAAGATAGGAAAAATTCCTAAGGATTAGAATCCTCCAAAATTCCTTTGTGAATCCTTTGAATCAAAGAAGCCCTTAATCTATTTTATGATTCATGGAATTGTGCGTCGTAAAGCATAAAGTAAAAACAAATAATGGCAATTCAACTAGAAAAAAGTTTGGGCAGTTATGATATGGAAGATTCTAGAACAAAGGAGAAGCACTTGTGTTTTGTGGTTTGTGCATTATGATTAAGTTCAACCATGGAGTCTGCTAGATTGTACATGTGGCAAGATCCGGTGGGGGGCTAGTACATGGTGCGAGGGGCCAAGTGGAGGGAGACTATGAAGAAGTGCACAAGTGCGAGATCGATATTTAAAGAGAGGGGGCGAGAACGTGCGCTGTTGCGCGCAGTGGCGGAGCCATGAAAAATAAATGAGCTAGGGGACCAAGCATTGCTAATCCATTATGAGGAGGGCCAATTCATCAACTTAAACCATTTTACTAGCAATTGTCTAATGATCACATTCATATTAGCCTCGATATATAGTGATGTTAGGGGGGCAGGGCCCTTGCTGCCCCCTGTCTTCGCCACTGTGCGCGCGTCTGAGAGATGAAGCGAAAGGCATGGATGATGAGAGGGGGACGTTGGATATATAATTAATGTGTGTGTATTAGCTATGTAATCCTATATAGAGAGGTATAGATTGATCAATGTGGACGTGGGAAAGAGGGTGAGACGTCACTAGATATATAGATTGATCGGTTTGTGTGGTAAACTGTGAAAGACCTAGCTATACACACACACACACACATAGAGGAACATCGATCGTTGCGCATGCACGTGAGAGATAAAGAATGCCTGATATGATGGAGAGGGGGAGGGGTGTGTGTGTGTACATGCATGGGAGACCGACCTGAAGAAAAAGAATGCATATTTGCGATGGATAATGCCGACTGGTACTGTGTGCGCATGCATGCACGGGAGAAAGTTAGTGGTGCAATGATAAAAGAGAAGACGATTGTGTGGGTGTAAAAGACTAGCTGAGGTCATAATCAATGTAAAGTTGAATTCCAATATTTGAATAAGAGATCATGATGTTTGAAACCCATGCATGCATGAATATAACTGAGATATGCACGGTGTGGTTTGGAAACGAGCATGTTGTACTGTATACACATTGAACAAGGTCAGACTGATTTGAATTTGAGATATCGATGGCAGACATCGTTTAGCCACATTGCATCCGTGCGTGGACACACTATTCTAATTGGAGATGATGGGTGGCTTTCACATCACATATCTATCTATACCCCTATATATATTATATTTTATATTTTTTATATAGTGTGCAGATAACTTTAACTTTGAAAGATGGTCGTTGGATGAGGCCAATCCGATGGTGTAGAGATGGCAAATTTGAGCACTACTGGTCATTGGAAATATCATCTAGATTCCACCAGATTTTGCCACATGTACAATCTAGAAGACTCCATGGTTGAACTTAAGCATAATGCACAAACCTCAAAACACAAGCACTTCTACTTTGTTCTAGAATCTTCTGTATCAGAATTGCCAAAATGTTTTTCTACATGATTTGCCATTATTTGTTTTTACTTTATGCCTTACAACGCACAATTCCATGAATCTTAATATAGATTAGATTTCTTATAAAAACTAGATAATTTTGAATGAAATAAAGTATAAAAATTAAACGAACATCTACATCATGCATATATGACTCAAAGCTTATATGCTATAATGTCGTATTTATTCATAATTTGGTTGCCAAATCTCATGTGTGGAATGCACGTGTACCTTACTAGTCTGAATGGTGTTTGTGTGTGTGTTGTGCTTGTTAAACACATTGGACGTAGTATATCGTACATGGTTTAGATCCTGAAAATATACCTAGAGCATACATGTACTGTGATTTGAATTCAACATAAAATGGATACATATATTTGAATTCGAGATCGTATGTACATGTAGTTTGTATTTATATAGGAATTTACTTCTCCTATATTCATGTCATGTGTTGTGAAGATAATTTTAGATGGTTGTATAACTAACCCGAGTACAATCCCATTCAAACAGGGAAAATATACTCAAATTTAGTCCATATGCTAGAAAACACACATTGTTTTTTTATTGTTGAGGGACGTGCAAATTGTATTGGTACTGTACACGTTATGTCTGTTGTCCCGATTTTTTTTGTTTTTTGTTGTTGTATTTGAATGCATTTCTAGTAATATAGTAAAATGGGACATGGCTCTCTCTAGTGATGAGGTGGGAATTGTCTTTTATTGGGTACACATTAAGCTTGTTCTCCCGAAATTTCAAGCCGCGCCTTGTTATGCCAAAATTTCAAGCTAGCATCTCTGTCTACCGTGCTGCGAAACTACCGCCTTTTCAACCTGCGCCTTGTTACCCCAAAATATTTAAGATATATCTTTGTCTCGTTGTGCTCCGACAACTCCCTCCATCTCAACCCACGCCTTGCTATTCCAAAATTACAACGCGTGCGGAAACTCCCACCTCCTGTGAAATCCTCACACGTGAAATGCCCGTGATACCCCTAAACCGAAAGAACCGCCTAGCTCAAATCGGTGGGGGTACTTTTGTAACTTACCCCACATTTCATACAAGCACGTACCCTAAGCCATGGTTCCCCACTCCCATCCCATCCGCCCACCCATTCATACAATGAGGCCGTGAAAACCCGCGAAACCCCACACCTTCCTCCGTCCGCCACCCAGCAGGAGCCTCTTCCTCGACGACGTCGTCCACAACACCACCTCGACGTCCCTCATCCACTATACCGGATGAGGATCCATCGTTGATCTCGTCATCCCGCTGGTTCAGCCACCCCGTCCTCTATTGGGGAACGTAGTAATTTCAAAAGAAATCTTACGCAGATGCAAGATCATGGTGATGCATAGCAACGAGAGGGGAGAGTGTCGTCTACGTACCCTTGTAGACCGTTAAGTGGAAGCGTTATGAGAATGCGGTTGATGTAGTCGAACGTCTTCACAATCCGACCGATCCAAGTATCGAATGCACGGCCTCTGAGTTCAGCACACGTTCAGCTCGATGACGTCCCACGAACTCCGATCCAGCATAGCTTCACGGGAGAGTTCCGTCAGCACGACGGCGTGATGATGGTGATGATGTTGCTACCGACGTAGGGCTTCGCCTAAGCACCGCTATGATATGATCGAGGTGGATTATGGTGGAGGGGGGCACCGCACACGGCTAAGGGATCAATGATCAACTTGTGTGTTCTAGGGTGCCACCCTGCCCCTGTATATAAAGGAGCAAGGGGGAGGCTGGCCGGCCCCTATAGGGTGTGCCAGGAGGAGGAGTCCTCCTCCTAGTAGGAGTAGGACTCCCCTTTCCTACTCCTACTAGGAGGAGGAAAGGAAGGGGAAAGAGGAGAAGGGAGGAGAGGGAGGAAAAGGGGGAAAGGGGGGCCGGCCCCCCAGTCCAATTCAGTTTGGGATAGGGGGGCCGTGCGCCCTGCCTCCTCACTTCCACCACTTGGCTCATGAGGCCCATTACTTCTTCCTCGTATTCCCGTAACTCCGTGCTACTCCAAAAAATACCTGAATCACTCGGAACCTTTCTGATGTCCGAATATAGTCGTCCAATATATCAATTTTTACATCTCGACCATTTCGAGACTCCTCGTCAGGTCCTCGATCTCATATGGGACTCCGAACTACCTTAGGTACATAAAATCACATAAACTCATAATATTGATCGTCACCGAACATTAAGCGTGCGGACCCTACGGGTTCGAGAACTATGTAGACATGACCGAGCCATGTCTCCGGTCAATAACCAATAGCGAAACCTGGATGTTTATATTGGCTCCTACATATTCTACGAAGATCTTTATCGGTCAAACCGCGTAACAACATACGTTGTTCCCTTTTGTCATCGGTATGTTACTTGCCCGAGATTCGATCGTCGGTATCTGAATACCTAGCTCAATCTCGTTACCGGCAAGTCTCTTTACTCGTTTCATAATGCATCATCTCACAACTAACTCTTGAGTTGCATTGCTTGCAAGGCTTATAGTGATGTGCATTACCGAGAGGGCCTAGAGATACCTCTCCGACAATCGGAGTGACAAATCCTAATCTCGATATATGCCAACTCAACAAGTACCATCGGAGACACATGTAGAGCACCTTTATAATCACCCAGTTACATTGTGACGTTTGGTAGCACATAAAGTGTTCCTCCGGTAATCGGGAGTTGCATAATCTCATAGTCATAGGAACATGTATAAGTCGTGAAGAAAGCAATAGCAGTAAACTAAAACGATCAAGTGCTAAGCTAACAGAATGGGTCAAGTTAATCACATCATTCTCCTAATGATGTGATCCCGTTAATCAAATGACAACTCATGTCTATGGCTAGGAAACTGAACCATCTTTGATCAACGAGCTAGTCAAGTAGAGGCATACTAGTGACACTATGTCTGTCTATGTATTCACACATCTATTATGTTTCCAGTTAATACAATTCTAGCATGAATAATAAAAATTTATCATGATATAAGGAAATAAATAATAACTTTATTATTGCATCTAGGGCATATTTCCTTTAGTCTCCACCTCCAAGGAGCTGCCCCGATGTTCCCCTCATTTTTCGCGCCACCTCCATTCCCACACCGCCATCTTCACCTACACCACCGAAAGAACATCATCATCATCGTTTCCTCGGATGAAGCAAAGGCCTAATCGGCGCCACCAAAGAGGTTGTACACCAATCGCCACATTTTGTTCTTGATTCGATCTCACGGTGCGGCCGACACTCGGTCAAAAGCCGACACGGCGCAACTCCATCCACGGCGGCATCACCGGCCACTTCCTCCATGGCGCCACTCCCTCGGCGGTGACATCCACATCAGTAGGAGTTGCTGCTGCTGCTTTAGCTCTGGCTCATGCTGCTGCTCTGCTCTTGCTCTCGATCCCCTGCTTGGTCTGCTCGCGCTGCTGCTATCGCTCTTGCTCTTCCTTGCAATGCTGATCCGATTTAGCTACACTTCAGTCGACTGAATCGACTTTTGGGCCAGTCGATTTTCAGGGGGTGGGGGGCTTGCCAGAGTTAAGGATGAACCAGCCGCAACAGGGAGGGGGGCTCGCCGGAGAGGTACCCCACTATCTATCTTAGGGTTCAGGGTGGGGCCGGTGGTGGGGCGGTGGTGTGGGGATCACCGGAGAACAAGCTCGGCACGGGGGGGCCTAGAGGGATGGCCGGGGCGGCGGCAGACCGACGTGGGGAGTGGTTTTGGAGCGGCGGTGCGGTGCACCGCCGGCCGGAGGTGGCGGCGGGCAGTTGTTTGGCAGGTGGTGGTTGGCGGTGAGGGTAGCCTCACCTAATGCTGCTACACGACGAGTTGCCTAGGCTCTCGCACGCGCCGCTGCTACTGCTTTTCTGCTACTAGTGTGTTTAGTTTTTACAGTAAAATTCAGTTTCGACAACAAAATTCAGTTTCGATAGTTAAGTTCAGTTTGGACAGTTAAATTCAGTTTCGACAGTTAAGTTCAGAGGTGGGTTGCTGATGTATTTGCATCTAGCACTTTGTGGTTATGTATTTTATGTCATCTATTGGAGATGCTATTAGAATTCCACTCAGGTTAACATTGTCTCTCTTGTCCTACTTCAGCCTCTGCGTCGTACAACTCACTAGAGCTGCTCCAACGACGAAACCCTCCATCACAGCGGAGCGGTACCCCGGGCTCCATCTCCAGACGCCTAAGATCTTCTTACCCTCCTCCGATAGCCAAGTCAGCCAGGGCATCCTCACCGACCAACCCAATCACGCTGAGATCGACATGGCTTCGCCAAAGAGGTTGTACACTTGTTGCATCTATTTTTTACTCTACATGTTATATATATTGTCCACTGAGCACACGTAGTAATGTGAAATACGATTATTTTATCGTACTATATGACAAGCAGTGAGTTACCAGGCAACTTAGCTATCCGCGATGGACTCTCTTGACTGCCATCATTATTTATCTCTGCGCGTTTGAGCTATGCATTTGTCGATGGGCCTGGGAGTTGAGCTAGTAGGGCAGTGGCCTGGGTCCAAAGTAATAGAAGTAGCATAAAAACATTTTTGAGTGTAGGCTTTTCCTTGCTCAAGCCTGCCTACTAGAATCACCGGTACTTGAAAGGAAAAGTGAAGGAAAACATAGGAATTGGAAAGTTTCCTATGGTACTACTATTCATGAATTTGGTTCAAAGGAATGGAGCAAAGGAAAACTGTAGGATTTGTTCCTTTAGTGTCTCCTTGAAAGAAAAATCATAGGAATTTTAATTTCCACTGGTCCTCCTTTTCAAATTCCTATTCATGAAGCACAAGACTAAGGGATAGTAGCATAATAGCATTATAACCGTACATTTTCTTGTGGTTTGGCTTAATCTCACCTTGCTTCTTTGCATCCTGTGATCTTCCAATTCTTGTGAATCAAACACCCAGATTGGCAGAAATCCTATGTTTTTAAATTCTCTATTTTGCACGTGCATTCCTATCCTATTCATGTCTATTTCCTATCTCTGCATTGTTAGAATCCTCAAATTCAAACAAGCTCTTACACAATTACTTCTGTTACAGATATGTGTCAAAAAAACCTTGTGTGGTTTGTCCTGCTCCTGCTACGTTGTGTTCCGCCCCATCTCAGCTGCTCCAACGATGGAAGGGTTCACCACAGCAGGGATCCGCTCTCCAGACTATCTTTCGCCGCCTCATATCTTCTTCCCCACCGCCGGCAGCCACGACAACTGCATTACCATCATCAACTAAGCAGATGACCTTGAGGACTACACGAGTTCGCAAGTGAGGTCGCACTCTCCCATGTCTGCTTATGTTATGCATCGCTTAATATGATGACATGCTACTTTATCATCGTGTTCACCTATTAGACTCTAAGTCAGGTCCAAACTAATGTTGAAACTTGAGTTTTTAAATGGTTGTGGGGTACATATTGGGGCAACAATCAGTACTATCTCTCTACTATCTGGTTAATCTCTGGTGTCTACTATGAGTTTCATGTTGGGTGCAAACAAACAATAAAGGAGCCATTATTTGTATTTTTTAACTAAAGCTATTATCCACCTGCTATCATTGGTTTTGGGTCTATCCACAGTTTGCTACCAGCACGCTGGATTTGTGCATGCACTCCTTACATAATCTCACTATGTTTTATTCCTATGCATGTCAGTTATTGTACACAATGGAACTGAATATGTAGAGCAAAAGAGATGATCCTTGCGTGGTAATAAAATTTCATGCAGACTTCGCTCCATGCTGGGTGCAAAGGTAGCCCCCCTCCACCCATTTCGCAAGAGTAAGATAACAGTTCTGAGGGGGATACAGAAGGAGAAGACCACTACTATTTACCCCCTGAGGTCTTCGCTCTAACTTGGCATGCTGATGTTGGTAATATCATGTATATGGTGCCTTGCATTGCCTACTGTATACATCAAATATGTCATCTGCTTAGTTTAGACATGCTTTGTGTCAATGCCATCTGTTTAGTTTCTTTATCGTATATGTGAATCATGCAATGCCATCTTGTTTAGCCAGGCATCATATATGTGAATTTTGCAATGCCACCCTGGTTAGCCAGTCATCTTATATGTCAATTATATCATGCTATCATTTTTTATTACGTGTTAAATTTGTCAACAATTTTAGTACATTCAATTACTCTTCCTATGCATCAGCCATTCTGCACGGTCATGGAAAAATCTGAAGTGGAAACAAGGTCTTCAGAGCAGACAATGCTATCTGATGAACCGCATGTCTTGCCGGTTACGGATAGCTCCTCGGAGGAGGATTCAGAGACAGATGACCAGTCCTATCCCCCCCCAAGTGCGTGCTCTAACTTGGCAGGGTTATGTTGCTCATATCATGCGTATGGTATCTTGCATTGTTATGTCATTTTCTTAGTTTAGACATGCTTTGTGTGAATGCCACCTGTTTAGTGTCTAATTACCATATATGTGAATTATGCGATGCCATCTTGTTGCAAGACATTATATATGTGAATTATGCAATGCTATCTTGTTGCAAGGCATTATATATGTGAATTATGCAATGCCATGCTGTTTAGCCAAGCGTCTTATATGTGAATTATATCATGTCATCCTTTTTTTGTATTTCTCGTTGCATTTGTCGACAATGTTTGTATATTCAACTATTGTTCCTGTGCATTAGCCTTTTGAAATGGTGATGGAGAAATCTGGAGTGAAAACAAGGTATTCAGAGGAGACAATGCTACCTGCTGAAGCAGATATCTTGTTGGTTACAGATCGCTCTTCAAAGGAGGATTCAGAGGCAGATGACCATTCCAATTATCCCCCTGAGGTGTATGCTCAAACTTGGCGGGGTTATATTACTCATATCATGCATATGATGTATTGCAATGCTTAGCTTTTACATCATATACACAATATTGAATGCCATCTCCTTAGTTGAGACATCATATATGCGATTGCCCTCTGCTCACTTGCTTAGTATATAAATCATATATTTGAATTATATCATGCCAAGATGTTTACATAGAGAACATGTATCTGAATTATGGCATGCCAACCCATTTTCTAAAGATATAATATAGTTATATCATCTCATCATGTGTACATAGTCATCATATTTTGAATTATGACATTCTATCCGTGAATTATTTCATGCCATCATGTTACCATCGATGGCATGTTTGTGATTTATGGCATGCCAACCACTTTAATAGACACATCATATAGTTATATCATATCATCCTGTTTACATGGTCATCATATTTTGAAGTACGTCATTCTATCACGTTTAGTTAGCCATCATACATGTGAAATTGTGTCATGCTATCCTATTTAATTAGCCATCATATATGTTAAATTATGTCCTGCTATTCTGTTTGGTTAGACAACATAAATGTGAATTATTTCATGCCCTGGTTTCTTCCCTACTATCAATTGCACCTGTCTATCTTACAATGTCTGTACATTTAATTACTTTTCTTGTTTATCAGCCATTTCAATTGGAGGGGGTGATAGCAGTATCTTTGGGAGTAAAAACATGGTCTTCAGAAAAGACCGTGCTACCCGTCGTTGTAGATAGAACCAAGGTTGTACATGCCCAAGAACCAACCCCACCACACATAACCCAGACTCACGCAGATTGTACCCCTACCCAGTTGGAGAGAGAACTAGCTACACCTCTTCTAACCCCAACCCCAGCAGATAGTAACCCAGTTCCAGTTGACACAACACCGTCTCCACCATAGAGCACCCGAACACGAGCAGTTAGTAAGGAAACTGGAGTCCCCAAAGCACGAGGACCACCACTCCAAACCCCAAGTGAATGCTTAAAGCATAAGAAGTTGTTCTCAGGTCAGGTTCCGTAGCTATGGTTCATACTACTTTGCTCTTGCATCACTGTATTTACTCATACCAACTATTTTCAAATTTGAAGGATGTAATTGAAACCCCAATGGCGCAACAGGTATGTTTTAATCCTGTTTCTTTAACGTGTTTGATGTTGTAACTTGCTCTATATTGATTTCAGTTTCAATTGAATAAACGGTTATGTTCTCATGCCATGCACATTACAAGTATTGTTATTGTTGTGTAGTTTCCCACACTTATATTCTGTCTATGCTGCTTTGTCTTAAATAGATATGATTCAAATTGTATCTATCTTGATTTGGCAACATAAACTAGAATGATATAGACCATATAATGACCATACTACATAGATATATGTTTGTTTCATGCTGTTATCCTGTCCACCTTTCTACTGAACTGGTTTACCAAAATGAGTTTCATATACTGCATTGTAAACCTGTGATGTGTTTGTTTGTTTGTTTGTTTCTCTTTTATAATGCAGATGAAATATTGGAGAAGAGTAGCCCGTGATGCAATGGTAAACGAAGTAATGCAGATAAGGTTCAAGATACTGAGACATCCCTATTGGTCTCCAAGAAAGCTGATAAAAATAATATTGAAGACATTGAGACAACCCCAAAGTCCTGTCTTGATGTAGTGTTTGAGTTACTGGCTACTACTGCTGGCACCAGCTCTTCGAACTCGCTGCATGAATCAGTCCGGCTTCTTGAGTCTCAACTTCAAGTTGAAAGACATCGATCAGATGTTATGTGATAGGAAGCCGAAGGACTGAGGAAGTCCCTGCAGAATTCAGATGCATACTTACTAGTGCAACACCAAGTGCTGGAGGATTTAAGCGACAAACAAGAGAAAGTTAATAAGCTTGCTAAGCATCTTGCCAGCATTATGGGTACCTAGGATATTGTTTCTTAAGCTCTTTTGAAGCGATTTCAGTTCTGGACGTATTTTGTTACGGTGTTTATTTGCACTGGTCGCCAACTTTGACAACCAGTGTATATGATATGCTGCTTTGTTTCCTATATTTGCACTGGTGGCGAACTTTGATGCCAAGTGGATGTAATATGTGTAATAGCCGTGATAGCCTAGCGTAAGTTGCTTGCTTATTTATTTCCTTGTTGTCTTGTTTATTTGGTTGCTTGTAGTCAGTGCCGTTCTTTTCCGCAGTTTGCTAGTGGATGCAATAATCTATTTTTTAAAACTAGGCCACAATAACCATGGGCTACATATTCACTGTAGTTACCATGGGCCTCCTACGGGTCGTAGAAACAATGGTCCTTAGAAGGGCCGTAGAAACAATGGGCCTTCTACGGGCCGTAGCATCAATGGGCCTCCTAC
This sequence comes from Triticum dicoccoides, assembly GCF_002162155.2. Taxonomy (NCBI): domain Eukaryota; kingdom Viridiplantae; phylum Streptophyta; class Magnoliopsida; order Poales; family Poaceae; genus Triticum; species Triticum dicoccoides. The sequence goes on from NC_041380.1 coordinate 219,499,213, forward strand.
GTGTCGTATGATCGATAGGCCAAACATGGGCCAATAACAGACCGCATTATGGGTCGTAAACGGGCTAGATTTTGAATCGTCCATTCCTGGGCCACCAATAACGGGCCGTCATTAATCGGCCGTATTTGATGACACTATGAAAACGGCCCAACAGAATAACGGGCCGCAAACGGGCCGATTGTAACTGCAGGCTGAATAAGGCCCACAACCAGAAAAGGCCAATAACTGGCCGTAAGTAAAAGAATGCTGGAAATGATCCCAAGTATAAATGGGCCATGAGAAGGCCGAAAGATAACACGGCTTGGAAACGGCCCAATGGAATAATGGGCCGTTAATGGGTATAAAGGGGTACACTGTTCATTGCGGGCCAGATTCACCATTGGTCGTTAATGGGCCAAGAGTTACAAATGGCCTCGTATGGGCGAAAGACATCATGGGCCATACATGGGCCAGAAGTTACAATGGGCTGGAGTCATATTGGACGCCCAGATGAAGCTACTGGGCTTAATTCCGATAGGCCGTAACGGGCCGTGAGTTAGCGGGCCTTAAATGGGCTATATACGAACAGGTCGTTAGCACGTTTTTTGTGGGCCGGCCCGTTACCTTTTGACCAAGTCAAACGGGCTGGCCTTTTCACCGGAATGGGCCATTGTTGGGCCGTGCCACGTGTCTATGTGTCATAGGCGTCTCCTGTCTAATGAATGGATGACATCTGTCCCAATGGTGAGCCAAAACGTGTTTCCTCCGGCCAATGAGAATTTTACACATGGAAAATCCTCATTGGTCTGGGCTGTTAGCAGGTTATCGGATCCAAAACCAGACCCGATAGCTTAACGGCGAGCCGTTACGGTGGATGCCATGTGTCAGTCACCCTTGACGAAAGCACTTCCATGACGCGCGATTTTGGTAATGTCATGGAACACTTCTACGACAACATAGGTATGACTATCTTGATTCTGTCATAAAATCGTCATGGATGTACAGGCATGGCAGAAAATGTGACCTACCGTGACAAACACGTATCATCATGGAAGTGTCTTTTTTTGTTGTGCTAATGCATAACCCCAATACGATAGTGGTAAATCGGTAAGAGACATGATAGATCGCACCATATCTAATAAAGTACGGTTATGACGTTTGGACACACCATTATGTTGTGGTGTTCTAGGTGGCGTGATTGTGAAACTATTCCACACTGTTTTAAATGAAGGCCAAACTCGTAACTCATATATTCGCCTCCGCGATCAGATCATACAAAATTTATTTTCCTGTTACGATGATTCTCTACTTCACTCTGAAATTATTTGAACTTCTCAAATGTTTTAGACTCGTGTTTCATTAAGTAGATATACCCATATCTTCTCAAATCATCTGGGAAGGTTAGAAAATAACGATACCTGCTGCGAGCCTCAACACTCATTGGACCGCATACATCGGTATGTATTATTTCCAATAAGTCAGTGGCTCGCTCCATTGTTCCTGAGAACAGAGTCTTAGTCATCTTTCCCATGAGGCATGGTTCACAAGCATCAAATGATTCATAATCAAGTGATTCCAAAAGTCCATCTGCATGGAGTTTCTTCATGCAGTTTACACCAATATGACCTAAACGGCAGTGCCACAAATATGTTGCACTATCATTATCAACTTTGCATCTTTTGGCATCAATATTATGAATATGTGTATCACCATGATCGACATTCAATAAAAATAGACCACTCTTCAAGGGTGCATGACCATAAAAGATATTACTCATATAAATATAACAACCATTATTCTCTGATTTAAATGAATAACAGTCTCGCATCAAACAAGATCCAAATATAATGTTCATGCTCAACGCTGGCACCAAATAACAATTATTCGGGTCTAAAACTAATCTCGAAGGTAGATGTAGAGGTAGCATGCCGACGCCGATCTCACCGACCTTGGAACCATTCCTGACGCGCATCGTCACCTTGTCCTTAGCCAACATTCGTTTAATCAGTAGCCCCTGTTTGAAGTTGCAAATATGAGCAACAGAACCAGTATCAAATACCCAGGCGCTACAATGAGCATTAGTAAGGTACACATCAATAACATGTATATCAAATATACCTTTGTTTACTTTGCCATCCTTCTTATCCGCCAAATACTTGGGGCAGTTCTGCTTCCAGTGACCAGTCCCTTTGCAGTAGAAGCACTCAGTTTCAGGCTTGGGTCCAGACTTGGGCTTCTTCCCGGGAGTGACAACTTGCTTGCCATTCTTCTTGAAGCTCCCCTTCTTTCCCTTGCCCTTTTTCTTGAAACTAGTGGTCTTGTTAACCATCAACACTTGATGTTCTTTCTTGATTTCTACCTCCACAACTTTGAGCAGAGCGAAGAGGTCAGAAATTTTCTTATCCATCCCTTGCATATTATAGTTCATCACAAAGCCTTTGTAGCTTGGTGGCAGTGATTGAACAACTCTGTCAATAACACTATCATTCAGAAGATTAACTCCCAGTTGAGTCAAGTGGTTATGATACCCAAACATTCTGAGTATGTGTTCTCTAACAGAATTGTTCTCCTCCATCTTGCAACTATAGAACTTGTTGGAGACTTCATATCTTTCAACTCGGGCATTTGCTTGAAATATTAACTTCAACTCTTGGAGCATCTCATATGGTCTATGACGTTCAAAACGTCTTTTAAGTCTCGATTCTAAGCCGTAGAGCATGGCACACTGAACTATAGAGTAGTCATCACACCACATCTGCTAGGCATTCAAAGCGTCTACATTAGCGGGAGGGGGCTTGTCACCTAGCGATGCATCAAGGACATAATTCTTCTGTGCAGCAATGAGGATAATCCTCAAGTTACAGACTCAGTCTGTGTAGTTGCTACCATCATCTTTCAAATTAGCTTTCTCTAGGAACACATTAAAATTCAATGGAACGGTAGCACGGGCCATTGATCTACAACATAGATGTGCAAAAACTATCAGGACTAAGTTCATGATAAATTAAGTTCAGTTAATCATATTACTTAAGAACTCCCACTTAGATAGACATCCCTCGAGTCATCAAAATGATCATGTGATCCATATCAACTAAACCATGTCTGATCATCACGTGAGATGGAGTAGTTTTCAATGTTGAACATCTTTATGTTGATCATATCTACTATATGTTTCATGTTCGACCTTTCGGTCTCCAGTGTTCTGAGGCCATGTATGTACACACATTATAAGTGGGAGAGGAAGCAGGTGAGGTGAGAGAGAGACGAAGGGGGTGAGGATTGGATCAATCAACTTTCTAATCAAGGCATGACCCTCTCCGGTGGCTATAGGAGTTTAAGTACACACATTATATGCCCGAGTGGGCCTAGTGATTACAAGGCCGATGGCCCAATTCAGCCCAACACTTGGCCGAGCACTCCTGTGCATCTCTGTGACCCTGTATCCATTTCATTGGACTGAACAAGAGGATCAGGTGTGACATTCGCCCCCTCTTGAGCGGCGCCATCGTCCCAGATAGTGCCATCAGGAAAATGGCGGCGCCAAATGTCTTGATCCTCCTAGGTGGTGGCGTCGGCGGGTAGAGTGGACCACTGGACTCGGAGCTGCACCATGGAAATCACCCCTTTCTTCACCACCCGTTGCTCCAGGATGCCAATGGGACTGAGCGGAAGAGCAGTGAGGTCGGGAATCTTGGGCAGCTCGGGGAAGACCAGCGAGTGGTTGGGGGTGAACGGCTTCAGCTATGACATGTGGAAGACAAGATGGATGCGGCTGTCCGTGGTAGCTCCAGGCGGTAGGCGAGGAAGCTGATGCGCTCGATGACGGTGAAGGGGCGAAGTACTTGTACACCAGCTTGCGGCAGGGGCGGCTGGAGACGCAGACTTGAACGTACGGCTGGAGCTTGAGGAGTACTTGATCACCGATGGCGAATGCGCGCTCCGAGCAGTGCTTGTCGGCTTGCCTCTTGAAGCGGTCTTGAGCTCCGGTGAGCTGGGCGCGAAGCAGCTCGGTGTGGGTCGCCGGTGTTGGCGTCGGGCGAGAGTTTGTCAGAGAAGGTGGGAAGCTCTCCCAGATTGGCTTCTCTACCATAGAGAGCCTTGAAGGGTGAACAATTCAACGACGAGTGATGGGATGAATTGTACCAGAACTATGGGACAGTGAGCCATTTGCGCCATTGCTTGGGCCGGTCGTGGATGGCGCACCTGAGGTACATCTCGAGGCACCGGTTGACCAGTTTGCTCTGGCTGTCGGTTTGGGGGTGTTACGCCGTAGTGTAGAGGAGCTTGGTGCCAGCGTGGGCGAGAAGTTCCCGCCACATGGCGCTGGTAAAAATCTTGTCGCGATCCGAGACGATGGAGTGCGGGACGCATAGACTCCCAAAAGGCTCGCGCAACCTTTGCAGCAGTGAACGGGTGGCGCAGAGGCACAAAATGAGAAAATTTGGTTAGGCTATCGACGACCAGCATGATCGTGTCATACCCCTCTGATTCAGGGAGTCCTTCCACGAAGTCCATGGTCAGATCATGCCATGGTTCAGTAGGAATGGGTAGCGGCTAAAGTTTACCCGCAGGGTGCCATTGTTCGTGCTTGGATTGCTGGCATGTCAGGCACTGATGAACAAAATCTTCGACGCCCTTCTCGAGTCCTTCCCATGCGAACAACTTCCGTACCCGCTGATAAGTGGCCGTGACGCCAGAATGACCCCCACTGCACTGTCATGCAGAGCAGAGATGATCTTGGTCTGTAGCGCGGTGTTTGCTCTGCTCCAGAGGCATTCCCCCTGAGGAATGACGCCCTGACACAGCATGCGACCCTGATCGTCAGGGCTCCTGATCGCGAGCTGCGCCAACAGGTCCTAGGCTGCTACATCTGTTTCATATGAATTTGCCACATCCTGAAGCCACTATAGTTGGCAAATCGAGAGCGCGTCGAGTACGAGATGGTGTCCAACTTGCGAGAGCACGTCCGCTGCACTGTTGTCCATGCCTCGCTTGTATCTGAAAGTGAACTGCAAACCAACTAATTTTGCCATGGCCTTACGTTGAAGTTCAGTTTCTAGTTGTTGCTCGGCCAACGCACACAGACTTTTGTGGTCCGTGAGGATTTCGAATGAGCCACGCTGTAGATATTGATGCCACTTGTCAACGACCATCATAACCGCCAAAAACTCCTTATCATAAGTTGACAGTTTCTGGTTCTTGATGCCCAATGCTTTGCTCATGTATGCGAGGGGATGGCCGTTCTGAACCAGGACTGCCCCGACGTCAGTGTCACAGGCGTCCATTTCAATGGCGAATGGGAGGTTGAAATCCGGCAGTGCAAGCACTGGTGTCTGCGTCATGGAGAGCTTGAGCTTGTCAAAGGCTTCTTGCGCACTATCGATTCAGTGAAACCCCTTCTTGGTGAGTAACTGAGAGAGTGGTTTGGCAAGAATTCCATAGTTGTTGACGAACTTCCTATAGTATCATGTGATCCCCAAAAATCTACGAAGCTCGGTGGTTGTAGTAGGAACTGACCATGCCAGCATTGCACTTGTTTTGCTAGCATTTGTGGCAACCCCATCGCATGAAATCACGTGCCCCAGATAATCAATGCTGGGCTGAGCAAACGAGCACTTGGAAGCTTTGGCGTATAGTTGATGCTCCCGCGGCGTAGCAAGAACCAGAGGAAGGTATTCTTCGTGCTCCTCCAGATCCGTACTGAACACAAGTATGTTGTCGAAAAAGATGATGACGAACTTGCGAGTATACATGCCGAAGATGGCATTCATGAGGCACTGAAAGGTGGCTGGGGCATTGCAGAGTCCAAAAGGCATGAGTCTGAAGTGGAAATGGCCATTGTGGGTCTTGAAAGTTGTTTTTTCTTCATCTTCCTCCCGCATACGTATTTGGTGATAGCCCGCGCGAAGGTCGATCTTGGATAAGTAGGTGGCACAGGCCAGTTTGTCCAACAGTTCATCAACCACGGGCAGGGGAAACTTGTTCTTCACTGTTATCTTGGTGAGGCGGCGAAAATCGATGCAGAAACGCCAGCTCCCATCCTTCTTCTTGACGAGCAGCACAGGGGTTGCATAGGGGCTCATACTGCGCACAATCACACTGGATTGCAGCATGTCCTGGAGCTGTTTCTCAATTTCGTCCTTCTGGGCGGGATAGTACCGGTAGGGTCTGGTGTTGATTGGAGGAGCGCCGGGCTCCAGGTGAATACCATGATCGTATTACCGCCGCGGTGGTAGGGCAGTGGGTTCAGCAAAGATGTCGTCGAACTCCTTCAGTACTTTCTGAATTCTGGTTGGCACTGCGGTGTTGGGCTCCTTATCCACTCACTCGACTGTGACCAAGGCAGCAGTCCAGATATCATTGGCGAGATGGGGGGAAACTCGTTTGCTCGAACTCGTTGCAGGTGCACTGTTTTCCCTTCAGTTTGAAACGAGATAGTCTTCAGTTGCCAATGGCAGTTCATTGGGCTGTGTTGAGACAGCCAATCCATCACCAAGACCCCATCATACACGCTGAGCTGCAGTACACGCAAATCTATGTGAAATGTGTGTTCAGGTACTTGCCAGGGCAGGGACTGGACAATTTTGTCGCAGTGAAGGCGCTGTCCATTTGCTACTCGCACTGAAACTGACGGAAGAGCTTCAGGTTGAACTGACAAGCGAGCAACAAAAGCTTCACTAACAAAGCTGTGGGTGCTGCCCGAATCCACCAATAGTAGCATCACCTGGTCTCCCACTTGAGCCCTCAAACGGATGGTTGATGGCGCTTCCTCCCGGGAGACCGCGTGCTGAGACGTGGAGCAGCATTCAGGTTCCTGAGCCGCTGGGGTGTCCAGCAGCTGCAGAGCGTGAACTGTATCATCAGATAAGATTTCTCCATAGTCGCCCACTTCAATCATCAGAATTTTCCCTGTTCTTTTGCATTGATGTTCTCTCGAATATTTGTCACCGCAACAAAAACAAAGACCGTTGGCTCGCTGGAAATCACAAAGCTGCCGCTCACGAGCATACTCATCTGCGCCCGCACGCAGGGGAGCAACTGTGTGAGCTGGTGCCGGTACGGCCGCTGTCGTTGGTGGTGGCCGACCAACTGGTGTAATCCGAGCGCATGGCGTGCGTTGTTTCTTGAGATCCTCCTCCTGGATGCGAGCGAACATGGGTGCACGTGTGATGCTTGTTGGTGCTTGAAGGCGAACACCTAGCCGCAGCTCATCCTTGAGGCCCAACAGAAACTGAGAGATGAAAAATATTGGGCTCAAGGTGGGATCCAACGAGAGCAAATGGTACATGGCTGTTTCAAATTCCTGACGGTACTCCTGCACGGTTCCTGTCTTCCGTAACTGAACCATATTGTGCATCTGAACTTCAAATTCTTCAGGCCCAAATTCCACTTCCACTGCTACTCGCAACGTTGCCCACGAAACGCCCGGATGCTTATGCCTGTATGCCTGCAGCCACATCGCGGCCAATCCATCCATGTATAGCGTGCCGGTGGTCACCCAACTGTGCAGTGGTACTCGGTAGAGCTCGAAGTAGGACACACAACGCTCGAGCAAGATGCGCGGTGTCGTTCCGTCAAACCGAGGGAAATCATGCTTTGGTGGCTTCGTGTAGTGGTCATTGGCACGCTCTGTTGGTGACGGGGCCCCAGCGAGCAAGAGAGGGGGGCCGCAATTGACCAGCCACGCGAACGGCAGCTGCGCCGCGCCATCTGTGTACAAGGGCGGTGGCGTGGAGTGGTTCGGCGGTGGCGGTGGCGGTGGTGGTGCCCGCGTAGAGGAATCCTCGGCCCACGACGGAGATATGGCGCCCGTGCTTGCGGATACGACTGGATCGGGCGTGGGCATGGACTTGCGGGCTTCGTCCACATCTGTCTAGGTGAGATCTATCTGCTTGTATAGCAGCTTGAGTTCCTCCGACACCTGGCTGTTGTAGGAGAGCTAGGCCTGGTGCCGCTCGTCGGCCGTCTTCTGGTTCGCATCGAGCTGGCGAATGACCAACACGAGCAAACCCTGTAGTTTATTCGTGGTCTCCGATATGGCGTCGAGCACACAGCGGGTCTTGGCCGAGGTTTTGGATGGGGGCGAGCTCACCGGAGCGGCTCGCACCTGACCGGGTGGAATTTTACTGATCGATCGAGAGGGTGTGAGATCAATAGCGGCGGCAATTTGTGGGGAAAATTTTTTGTTGGCTCTGAATACCAGATTGTGATGAACCAGAGAGAAAGGGGATCAAGTAGGTAGGTGGGGAGAGGAAGCAGGTGAGGTGAGAGAGAGAGACGAAGGGGGTGAGGATTGGATCGATCAACTTTCTAATCAAGTCATGCCCCTCTCTGGTGGCTACAGGAGTTTAAGTACACACATTACATGCCCGAGTGGGCCTAATGATTACAAGGCTGATGGCCCAATTCAGCCCAACACTTGGCCCACTACTCCTGTGCATCTCTATCATCTTGTATCCATTTCAGAGGACTGAACAGGAGGATCAGGTGTGACACAAATTTAACTCGAGTATATATTCCGCATGTGCAAAACTGTCTTGCACCCGTTGTATGTGAATGTAGAGCTTGTCAGACCCGATCATGTGGTGTCTCGGCACGATGAACAGTCGCAATGCTGCATACTCAGGGAGAATACTTATACCTTGAAATTTTAGATAGGGACCATCTTATAATGCTACTGTCGGTGTTCTGGGAACAGGGGTCGCCAGACTTGCCTGCATGCAGCCCACGGCATGGCTGAGCCAGCAGGACGTACGTCCCATCTTCACTAGCAAAGCATCCAAGACCCTCGCGAGGGTCCGAGCCTCGCGAGGCGGACGACGCAAGACCTCCTCTGGAGTGTCCTGGCTAGTTAGGCTCACGAGGAGCGGAGATATCAAGGCAGGGCAAACCTCACGAGGCCCTGGTGACGTGAGCCATGACGCACGACACCAGGCGGGTGCCTGGCGGATGCCAGCGCGCACAACGTCCTTGTTTCCTCTTTCGTGCAAAGGAGGCAAGCGCATGCGAAGAGTACCGAGGCATCAGGCAAAGGTTGCTATATTGGTGCAACAAGACCAAGACCAAGAGGACGGCAAGACGGAGGTCATCGTGGAGCCCAAGATGGCGTCATCACCAGAGCTTTTGGCAGGCGAAGACCACCTGTGTGAGGATAGCTTGTACTAGATGGCCCCCTTCAAATTAGCCTACCATTGCTGGCTCGCTTCCCGCTCGATATTTGTGAAGAGGAACATGGCCTATATAAGTAGAGCTAGCAACCATATAAGGGAGGAGGAGAACACGACGAGACAGAATACGGAGAGAGACAGAAGGGACGGATCATTCAGACCATCCTCACACACACAAGCTCACCGAGCTCAAGAACACCTCAACCTCAGGAGGCTATTCTTCCCTTGTACTGTTCATCATCAGCCCTAGAGGCAATCCACCACCATGACACTGGAGTAGGGTACTACACCACAACGGTAGCCCGAACCAGTATAAACCTTGTGTCTTTCTGTTTTGCGAGTTGGCCGAGTTCGTCCGCGAGATCTTAGTGAGCTAGGGCATAGATTGGTAGGAGGGAAAGACTTCACGCGCACCCCAGTGTTCGAACCTTAAGGGTTTGCCAGAACCCCACATCCGACATTTGGCGCGCCAGGTAGGGGTGTGCCGGAGCTCCTCCTCCACCGGCCAGCTCGTTGATGTTCCTCTACCACGATGTCCGGCGACTCAAGGGCCGGCTCCGACCGCTGGGCAGCCTGGCCAGCCCAGGCAGCGCTGCGTGCCCACGAAGGTCTCGACCACGCACTCCAGGCGGCACGGGCGCCGCCAAACTCCGCCAGGCGCAGTCAGCACGGCCAGGCGTCGTCCACCCTCACCCCACGGCAGGTACGGGTCACCGCAAGAGCGGCGAGCCATGCCGCAACAACGGCACCGCACTCACGGCGGGAGCAAGCAAACATGCGGGCAGCGCTCACCGTCGCAAGGGAGCTGCTGCAGTGCAGACTGATGGAAAGAGGTCGGGACATACTGCTGGAGCGTGTTGCTGAACTGCTGGATGAAGTGGCGATGGGAGCACCGCCCTTCTGCTATCAACTTCCTCCCCAGGCCACTGCAGGGCCGTGCGGCAAACCTCACCACATCCGCGCGTCATCAACCGCGCCCGGGGGCTTCATCAACATCGGCACGGCCAGCGGCGCAAGGGGCTCCGACTCCCCCATGCCGCCCGTGGCGGGCGCAGGCGCAAGCGTCGCCCCCCATGATCCCAGCCGGATGCCGTACTGTCATCCCCAGGACTCCACCATGGGCCGAGCAACATGGAGCGTGGGGCACCATGGTGAGGTGTTCGGGGTGACGGCCCCGGAAGCCTACGTGCCCCGCATGATGGACCAAGGGTACGCACCAGAGGACGACCCTGGCACGTTCATTGGAGAAGATAGGGGAGAGGGGGCGCTAGGAGTTGGTGCCTTCCAAGAACCAACAGAGAACCGCAACGACCGCGCTGACAACGGCAACTATAGGGTACCACTAAACTCTTAGGAACAGGCTTATGCTAACCATGGGCTGCAGATGAATCAGGTTGCAGCGTCGATCGATGACCCCGACCCGGCGGCACCCTCTCCAACAAGGGGGACACGCTGGGGGCCACCGGGAGGGAGCCAGGAGCAAGGATCCTCCCCAAGGCACGCGAAACCAGGGGACACCCGGAGGTAGGCCCTCTGCCGGGGTGGCTTCGTCAACCCTTCCCCCGGCAGAGGACCCGTGGTCACCGCGGGAACCGCTGGCGTCCCCTTTCCCTCTTTTGTGTCGTCCTGGTGACCGGTCAGCCCAAAGGAGGTCGAGGGTGGCGCAAGGCGGGGCCCTCTTCTGGCAATATGAAGCAAGGCTAGTACCTGTGAAGAAGGCCTGATGCCTGTGAAGCTCGCCGCCCGTGACACTCTCATGTAATAATGAGTTGGGGTTGTACACGCCTCGAAGTTTCAGGAGCGCCGGCCTCAGGCCCTGGGGCTCCCTCCCATGCCTAGTGGCAGCACTTAGCTCCGCGCTGGTGAGAAGACTTGAAGACCCGAAGACTAGACTAGGTGCCGGACGCGGCCTTTTGCCTTGGGACTCTCTTTCTGTGGCATTGCTTTCTGGATCTGGACTTAGGTTGAAGCTGAGTTTTATCGATGCGTGCGGGGGGTGCCTTTTCTCATTCGAGCCGTTTCTTTCCTTGTGGATATCGTTTGGTTTGGGACTCTTGTCCATCACCTTTGCCTCGCAAAGCTCCTCGCGAGCCGGACTGCGCAAAGCGCACACTCACCAAGCACGCACTAGCACTGCACCTGGTGCTCACTCTCACGGGACCCCCTCAAACGGGGCGATAAGCTCCGCATGATTCTCAGGAACTCATCGCCTCATGACCCAGCCCTGCGCTGGCGCTGACTAAGGTAAACCACGTCGGGAAGCTCACCCCGAGCTTCATGAGCTCATGAGGACACATACCCTAATCACATAGAAAAGTAAAGACTGCAATTTGCTTACACGAGGGGCTCCCCCTCGCAAAATACTCTTACAAAGTCTTCCAAGGGCCACGCCCGAGTTTTTGCGCATAGGATGAAACAACAAGCGAACATGGGATCAGCTGGAGATATCACTTGCTACATCACCCACGGACGCGTCACTCGCGTCGTCATCATCTTCATTGGTATCGCTGCCGCCGTCGGCGACGCCCCCATCACCGTCGTTGACCACGTCACCCTCATCTGCGACGACCACCACCGTGTCATCCTCCGAGGTGAAGCCCTGACCAACGCGTCGACATGGTCCTCTACCCAACGCGCCAGGTCGCCCCGGATGGCCGTGGGTATGGGGGCAATGGCGGTGTCGAAGTCGAAGTTGGGGTCAGCATTCAGGAGGTGGCTGAAGACATGGGAGAAGGCGCGCTGAAGAAGGCCATCTCCTCCACAAGCTACCAAGCTCTGGTGGATTGAGGCTCCAGCCGCGTCACCACCTCGGTGAAGAAGATCAGGTGGCTGGCTTAGTCGTTTGAGTGAGGGGCCGGGGCGTTCTCGTCGCAGATGAAACCCAGGGCGGTGTTGGCCCTGTTCCGAAGGTCTTAAAGCATAGCAGCATGCTCGCTCTCCAGCGTTCGACATTGAAGCACTTCCTCCCTGTTTTGTCGTGCGACGGCCTCGTCATCGTCAACTCGTCTCTGGAGGAAAAGCAGCTCGGCATGGGCGGAGGCCAAGTCCGCCTGCGCCGTAACCAGGGCGGCGGCTGTGGCCTCCACACGCCTCTCGGCCTCGTCCAACCTGGGCCTGAGGGCGGCAGCCCTGCCTGCACCCTCCTGTCCGGCGAGCTTCAGCTTCAAGTCATACCTGCCCTCCAGATCCGCGCGGACCTGGGCCACCTGGCGACTGATCTCCTCCTCGACTCCGGCTTCACGGGCCCCGGCAGCATCTTCCGCTTGTGCGACTTGACGCTCCCTCATCTCCAGTCGCTCCAGCTCGAGGCTGCGCTCCACGGCTTCCAGGGCCAGCGTCTCCTCGCGCTGCCGGACCTCTTCTTCCTCCGCAGGCGTCCCCCTCAGCGATGCAAGAGCGGCCCTGCGCACCTCCACCTGCTGCTCAAGGGACACGCTCCAAGCCTGAAGCTCCCACGCGCGCTCCTCCGCAACTTCGCGGCGGCAATCGGTCTCGCGAGCTTCTTCCAAATCTCACGAGGAGTCCTCATTGGCAATCTTGAGGGACGCCTCGGCCTTCGCGTTCTCGAGGTCGCACTGATAGCGACCAAGTTGCAGTGCTAGCGTGTCCACTCGCAGCTTGCGCCGCTCCTCCACCAACCGAAGGCCTTCAGCCTCAAGACGCGAGTCGACACTGCAAGATCTTCATCGAGGTGACTCATCGTGCCCATCGCCTCCTGGAAGAGCTCGTGGCGGACTATGCTGCGCCCCACCTCGTCCTCCACCTCGGGGGCTGCGGGTGGAGCATCAAGTGGCGCGCCACCTCCCGGTTGGGGGCTGGGGGCTGGCACGGTCCCAGGCACCAGCTGACCCTCGCGAGGGGCCCGAACAAAACAAGGCCCGCTGCTTGAAGAAGACCCCGGGATCAAGGCCAGCCAGCCACCGACCGTGACCAGGGGAGGAGCCCTTGGCACGCCCGAGCATGGCCGCGAAGAAAGGAAGGCGAAGGCGCGAGCTTGGGGCACCTTGATGATGCACCAACTCCCGTGGCTGACCCCACGCCGTGGGCAGCGCCCGAGCCTGTAGCGCTGGAGCTTGGCGGGTGCGACGGGACGAGAGGGAGCTGGTTCTCTGGAGATTTCACGGCCTTAGCAGAAGGGGTCCTGAGGGGACGGTCGTCAGCAAAGGAAGGCGGAACATAGAAGATCACCAAGATAAGGTACTTACTCATCGACAGCGATGTACTTTCACCGCTTCAATGGCCCGAAGATACCACTGCTGCTCGGAGATCCCTACCTCTTGCGGAGCTCCTCGAAGTCCACACAAAGGCGAACGAAGCGCTGGATGTGACGGTCGGTGCCCGGCGGAGCCGGAGAAGACTCAAGAGCGATGGACTCATGGGAGCCCGACTGAGCCGAACAGCCCGGCTCCTTCCCATTGTGACCTCCCGAGGCTCCAGGAGCCTCGGCCTCGGGAGCCGCATGCCGCATCTCCTCGGCAACCGATGCCTCAGGAGGGGGGTCGCAGGCTCCCGAGGACGACGCCCCCAGATCACCACACGACGTATACTCCTCAGCACACGAGCCGCCATCCCGTCGCAGCTTGCTCCCCTGCATCGTTACCTGGGGCGAGCTCGGCACCAGCGGCGAAGAAGGGGACCATGATGACGGGGTTCTCGCAAGGCCCCACCAAGCTGACTATGCGCAGCCCCCACTCATCAAAGGAAGGCATGTTCGCGGCAAATGTGGCTTTGTTCTCGCAGCGGTACGACATGCAGTTGTTCCTGGGTATCTCGTCTGGCAGAGGGACACCTGACAGGACCTTGAGCACATTTTGTCGCGCAGCGAGAGGAAGCCCCTCCTCCTGAAACCTCATGTCGTCCTGGCTGCTGAGCAAGTCCCACATCGGGCGAGAGTGGCGCTGGAGAGGTGGAACTCGACGCTGATGAACTCCCTCACCACTATGGGCACAGTCACGCAAGGTCCTTCAGCCGCCTCAGCATGGCCTAGACGGGGGCAAGGCAGGGGCTCGTGAGCTTTTGATGACCCCAGTCGGAGTTTGGAATAGCAGGCACCACTAGAGCTTGGAGCAGACGGTTGAGCACGCCAATGTCAACAAACACCCAACGCGTACGAAACTCGCTCATGGATGAAGGGAGCTCGAAGTTGATCCCCATGCCTGCTGTCACAACCACGGCCTGGAAACCCGCGCACCCAGAGTTCTGCCGGGGGGACCAGTGAGATGAAGTGAGAAGAAGTGGCAAAGGAGTGCCATGGAGGGGGCGATGTCCACCATGGCCTCGCACACGAAGGCAAAGACTGCGAGAAGGGTCACAGCCTGTGGATCAAGATGGAGCATGTGGATCTGATAGTGCTCGAGCACCGCGTTGAAGAAGGCAGAGAAGGGAGGAAGCAGGCCAGCCCAGAGGGCATCAATGAAGATCGGAACCTCGGTAACAACCCAAGCCATGCTACTGCGAGACGCGGGCCAGGCCGGCGTCTCTCCCCACTCATTGAAGCTGGAGGCGAGCATGGGGCGCACCTTGTCCATGGCCTCGTCATTGAGCACCCGAGGCCAGCCGAGCGCCGGCTCGAAGGATGGAGGCACAGTTGGCAAGGATAGTGGTTTCTTCCCCCGTTTGGCTTGTTTTGGCGCCATGGAGGAGAAGTGGGCGGAGCATAGGTCGGACTGAGAAGGTGGCGCAGGGCGTCGAGGCAGTAGGGAGATTGGAAGAGCCGAGCGTGGCGGAAGAAGAATAACTGTGTAAGAGGCGGGGCCGCATAGCCAGGCGGATTCACAGGCAGCATGGGGAAGCGGAGACGCCCATGTCCAATCAAACGCCACGCGTCAACTGAGGCCGCAGGCTTTGGGGGCCCGCGGCGCTCCATACTTGGCCCTTGGCTTCGCCGCAAAGCCAAGCCCGAGCACACCTTGGGCCCGGGGGCTACTGTCGGCGTTCAGGGAACGGGCGTGGCTGAGCCGGCAGGCTGTACGACCCATCTTCACCAGCAAAGCGTCCAAGACACTCGCCAGGTTCCGAGCCTCGCGAGTCGGACGACGCAAGACCTCCTCTGGAGTGGCCTGGCTAGGCAGGCTCGCGAGGAGCGGAGATATCAAGGCAGGGCAAACCTCACGAGGCCCTCATGATGTGAGCCATGACGCACGACACCAGGCGGGCGCCAGCGCACGCAGCGTCCTTGTTTCCTCTTTGGTGCTAAGGAGGCAAGCACAGGCGAAGAGTACTGAGGCATCAGGCAAAGGTTGCTATATTGGTGCAACGAGACCAAGACTAGGAGGACGGCAAGACGGATGTCATCGTGGAGCCCAAGGCGGCGTCACCACCAGAGCTTTTGGCAGGCGAAGACCACCTTTCTCAGGATAGCTTGTACTAGCTGTCCCCCTTCAAATTAGCCCACCATTGTTGGCTCCCTTCCCACTTGATATTTGGGAAGAGGACCATGGCTTATATAAGTAGAGCTAGCCACCATAGAAGGGAGGAGGAGAACACGATGAGACAAAACACGGAGAGAGAGAGAGAGAGAGAGAGAGAGAGAGAAAGAAGGGATGGATTATTCAGACCATCCTCACACACACAAGCTCACCCAGCTCAAGAACACCTCAACCTCAGGAGGCTGTTCTTCCCTTGTACTGCTCATCATCAGCCCTAGAGGCAATCCACCACCACAACACTGGAGTAGGGTATTACACCACAACGGTGGCCCGAACCAGTATAAACCTTGTGTCTTTCTGCGTTGCGAGTTCAGCGAGTTCGTCCATGACATCTTAGTGAGCTAGGGCGTAGATTGGTAGGAGGGAAAGACTTCGCGCGCACCCCAGTGTTCGAACCTTAAGGGTTTGCCAGAACCCCACATTCGACAGCTACCGCCGTGCTAAGAAAAATAAGATGCATAAAAGATAAACATCACATGCAATCAAAATATGTGACATGATATGGCCATCATCATCTTGTGCCTTTGATCTCCATCTCCAAAGCACCGTCATGATTTCCATCGTCACCAGCTTGACACCTTGATCTCCATTCTAGCGTCGTTGTCGTCTCGCCAACTATTGCGTCTACAACTATCGCTAACACATAGTGATAAAGTAAAGCAATTACACGGCGTTTTCATTTCATACAATAAAGTGACAACCATAAGGCTCCTGCCAGTTGCCGATAACTTCTACAAAACATGATCATCTCATACAATAACGTATATCACATCATGTCTTGACCATATCACATGACAACATGCCTTGCAAAAACAAGTTAGACATCCTCTACTTTGTTGTTGCAAGTTTTACGTGGCTGCTACGGGCTTCTAGTAAGAGCCGTTCTTACCTACGCATCAAAACAACAACGGTGATTTATCAAGTTTGTTGTTTTAACCTTCAACAACGACCTGCCGCAGTCAAATTCGATTCAACTAAAGTTGGACAAATAGGCACCCGCCAGCCACCTTTATGCAAAACTAGTTGCATGTCTATCGGTGGAACCGGTCTCATGAACATGGTCATGTAAGGTTGGTCCGGGCCGCTTCATCCAACAATACTGCCGAATCAAAATAAGACATTGGTGGTGAGCAGTATAATGATCACCGCCCACAACTCTTTGTGTTCTACTCGTGCATATCATCTACACATAGCCATGGCTCGGATGCCATCATTGGGAAACGTAGCATGCAATTTCAAAAATTTCCTACGCTCACGCAAGATCTATCTAGGAGATGCATAACAACGAGAAGGGGAGAGTGTGTCCACATACTCTCGTAGACCGAAAGCGGAAGCGTTTGATAATGTGGTTGATGTAGTCGAACTTCTTCTCGTTCTGACCAATCAAGCACCAAACGTATGGCATGTCCGAGTTCTGCACACGTTCAGCTCGATGACGTCCCTCAAATTCTTGATCTAGCAAAGTGTCGAGGGAGAGTTTCGTTAGCACGACGGCGTAGAGACGGTGATGGTGAAGTGATCCGCGCAGGGCTTCGCCTAAGCACTACGGCAATATGACCTGAGGAGTACACTATGGAGGGGGCGCCGCACACGGCTAACAGTTGTTTCTGTGTGTTCTAGGCGCCCCCGTCCCCACGTAGATATAGGTTGGACGGGGGAAGAGGCAGCCAGGGGGGCACCCAAGTCATATAAGTAAATAATTGAAACATAACGAGAGCATCATGAATCACATGGCAAGCACATTTAAGTCTAACCCACTTCCTGTGCGTAGGGATTTCGTGAGCAAACAATTTATGGGAACAAGAATCTACTAGCATAGGAAGGCAGAACAAGTGCAACTTCAAAAATTTCAACATAAAGAGAGGAAACTTGATATTATTGAAATAGGTAAAAGCATATGTTCGTATCTCATAATAATTTTCAGTAGCATAATGAATGAATTCAACAATATAACTATCACATAAAGCATTCTTTTCATGATGCATAAGCATAGAAATTTTGTTACTCTCCACATAACCAAATATATTCTCATGAATAGTGGTGGGAGCAAACTCAACAAAATAACTATCATGTAAAACTTGATTGGCATAACCAAATTGAAAATTAAAATCATGATGACAATTTTCATAGTTATCATTACTCTTTATAACATACATGTCCTCACCATAATCATCATAGATAGGAACTTTGTTCTCATAGTCAATTGGAACCTCTTCCAAAATAGTGGATTCATCATTAAATAAAGTATTTACCTCTCCAAATATACGTTCATCAATATAATGATCATAAATAGGAGGCATCCAATCATAATAATAAATTTTCCTGTCAAAACTTAGGGGACTAAAAATATCATCTTCATAAAACATAGCATCCCTAAGCTTATGGCTTTGCATATCGTTAGCATCATGGATATTTAAAGAGTTCATACAAACAATATTGCAATCATGCTCGTCATTCAGTGATTTTTTTCTCAAATATTTTATAGAATTCTTCTTCTATAAATTGAGCACAATTTTCCTTTCCGTCATTTTCACGAAAGAAATTATAAAGATGAATAATATGCTGTAACCTCAAATCCATTTTTTTGTAGTTTTATTTTATGAACCAAACTAGTGATGAAATAAGGAACTAAAAGATTCGATTGCAAGATCTAAAGATATACCTTCAAGCACTCACCTCGCCGGCAACGGCGCCAGAAAAAAGCTTGATGTCTACTACACAACTTGTTCTTGTAAACGCATGTTGGGCCTCCAAGCGCAAAGTTTTGTAGGACAGTAGAAATTTTGCCTCAAGTGGATGACCTATGGTTTATCAATCTGTGGGAGGCATAGGATGAAGATGGTCTCTCTCAAACAACCCTGGAACCAAATAGCAAAAGGTCTCTTGTGTCCCCAACATACCAAATACAATGGTAATTTGTATAGGTGCACTAGTTCTGCGAAGAGATGGTAATAAAAGCGTAGTAATGATAGTAGATATTGATTTTTGTAATAGGAATAATAAAAAACAGCAAGGTAGCAATTGATAAAATGGAGCACAAACGGTATTGCAATGCTTGAAAATGAGGCCTACAGTCCATACTTTCGCTAGTGCAATCTCTCAACAATGCTAATATAATTGGATCATATAACCATCCCTCAACGTGCGATGAAGAATCACTCCAAAGTACCTATCTAGCGAAGAACATAAGAAGAAATTGTTTGTAGGGTACGAAACCACCTCAAAGCTATTCCTTCCAATCAATCTATCCTAGAGTTTGTACTAAAATAACACCAAGCTATTCTTCCTGGTCGATCTAACCAGGAGTTCGTACTAAAATAACACCATATGATACACATCAATCAACTATAATGTCACCTAGATACTCCAATGCCACCATGAGTACCCGTGAGTTGATTATACGATATGCATCAAACAATTTCAGATTGATAATACTTAATCCAACACAAAGAACAACACCATGATAGTTCTGCTGAAAACAGCATCAGACCAGGTTAGTTCCATGCAAATCATACCAAAACCATATAAAATTGTTGTAAACATGGCATGAAGACTTCATAAATTATAGATACATTGGAGACATATCACGGACCTTCCGCAGTTATGTCCTTGGCCCCGAGGGGGGCCTGATGCCGCTTAGGCCAGCTCAGATGCGCACACCACACCGGGCCCCCGCTCGCGGGGCGCTTGTGGGGAGAGCAGCAGGCAAAAGCCATGCCTCCCGAAACATAAATCGGAGAACAAGGAAACACCGTGAATCGAAAAATTTCCCCCTTTTTCTTTTAGTAAGTGCATGAAACTCCGAATTTCATTCCTAAGGCAGCAAATTGGATTACAAAAGAGAGCGAAAAAGTCGGCCGCGTCCGGCGTCTACACTAGTCTTCTCTCCAGCGCGGAGCTCAGTGCTTCCACTGGGCGTGGGCATAGTCCTTCGGGAATAGTGTCGAGTGCTAGTGCGGAGCATGGTGCTTCCGCTTGGACGTGGGTGGGAGCCCCCGTGAGGCCCAAGGGCGGCACTCAGGACACTCTAGGGCGTGTCCAGCCCCACTCATTATTACGTGAGAGTGTCACGGGCGGAGACTTGATGGGCACTCCTTGCTTCCCAGGAGAGGACCCCACCCCGCACATGCCCTAACCACCATTGGGGCATCCGGAAACCAGGACATGACCAAGGGGTAAGGTGCTACGCGGGCGGTAGTCACGCGGTCGTAGGTCCTCACCCGGGTGAAGGGCTCGCCGACGCCTTCCCTAGCGGAGGACCCACTTCTGGGTGGCATGTGCCACCATTGCGGCGGCGCCCTATGTCACGTAGTGCGAGGAAAGCTCTAGCGGTGGGCTCCCCCCACGCGACCTCTCAGTGCGCCCTGCCTGCCTAAGGCGAGGCCAGCGTCCGGGGGTGCATGGCCATGACGTGATTCACCTGCGATCCAAGCATAGTGCAACGTGTTCCAAAGATATTGGTTGTAACCGGTGGCCGTTGCCATTGAAGGCGCTGGCGGGGTGTTGAGTTGGCTCGTAAGTGGTCTCTGCTCCATGTGGCCTTGGCGATCTTGACGTGTACGGGCTTCTCCTCTGCTCGTATGACGAGCCCACCAACGATGGCACAGAGGTACCAGGTACCATCATCCTAAGATCACCCCCAGTCCTTCCGCTTTGTTGTCCACCATCTTTGATGTCGTGCCTCTCCAGCCTGGGAGTGGCTCTTCATCATTGCCGTGGTGGAGGCCGCCTAGCCCGCCCATAGACCCGGGGGCCATAGGTTTCACTAGTGGCTTCTCTCGAGAGCATAAGTATTATGGTGGGTAAACAAATTACTATTGAGCAATTGACAGAATTGAGCATAGTTATGAGAATATCTAGGTATGATCATGTATATAGGCATCACGTCTGAGACAAGTAGACCGACTCCTGCCTGCATCTACTACTATTACTCCACACATCGACCGCTATCCAGCATGCATCTAGAGTATTAAGTTCAAGAGAACAGAGTAACACTTTAAGCAAGATGACATGATGTAGAGGGACAAACTCATGCAATATGAAATAAACACCATCTTGTTATCCTCGATGGCAACAATACAATACGTGCCTTGCTGCCGCTACTGTCACTGGGAAAGGACACCGCAAGATTGAACCCAAAGCTAAGCACTTCTCCCATTGCAAGAAAGATCAATCTAGTAGGCCAAACCAAACTGATAATTCGAAGAGACTTGCGAACCAATCATACATAAAAGAATTCAGAAAAGATTCAAATATTGTTCATAGATAAACTTGATCATAAACCCACAATTCATCGGTCTCAACAAACACACCGCAAAAGAATATTACATCGAATATACCTCCACAAGAGAGGGGGAGAACTTTTTATTGAGATCCAAAAAGAGAGAAGAAGCCATCTAGCTAATAACTATGGACCCGAAGGTCTGAAGTAAACTACTCACACCTCATTGGAGAGCCTATGGTGTTGATGTAGAAGCCCTCCGTGATCGATTCCCCCTTCGGCGGAGCTCCGGAAAAGGCCCCAAGATGGGATCTCACAGATACAGAAAGTTACGGCGGTGGAATTAGGGTTTTGGCTCCGTCTCTGGTAGTTTGGGGGTACGTAGGTATATATAGGAGGAAGGAGTACGTCGATGGAGCAACATGGGCCCCACGAGGGTGGAGGGCGCGCCTGGGGGGGGGGGGTAGGCGCGCCCCCTACCTTGTGCCTTCCTGGTTGATGTCTTGACGTAGGGTCCAAGTCCTCTAGATCATGTTTGTTCCGAAAATCACGTTCCCGAAGGTTTCATTCCGTTTGGACTTCGTTTGATATTCTTTTTCTGCGAAACCATAAAATAGGCAAAAAAACAGCAATTCTGGGTTGGGCCTCCGGTTAATAGGTTAGTCCCAAAAATAATATAAAAGTGTATAATAAAGCCCAATAATGTCCAAAACAGGATATAATATAGCATGGAACAATAAAAAAATATAGATATGTTGGAGACGTATCAAGAATCCCCAAGCTTAATTCCTGCTCGTCCTCGAATAGGTAAATGATAAAAATAGAATTTTTGATGTGGAATGCTACTTGGCATAATTTCGATGTAATTCTCTTAATTGTGATATGAATATTCAGATAAGATTCAAGACGAAAGTTCAATATTGACATAGAAATAATAATACTTCAAGCATACTAAATAAGTAATTATATCTCTTCAAAATAACATGGCCAAACAAAGTTATCCCTACAAAATCATATAGTCTGGCTATGCTCCATCTTCACCACACAAAATATCTAAATCATGTGCAACCCCGATGACAAGCCAAGCAATTGTTTCATACTTTTGGTGTTCTCAAACTTTTTCAATCTTCACGCAATACATGAGCGTGAGCCATGGACATGGCACTATATGTGGAGTAGAATGGTGGTTGTGGAGAAGACAAAAAAGGAGAAGATAGTCTCACATCAACTAGGCGTATCAACGGGCTATGGAGATGCCCATTAATAGATATCAATGTGA
This sequence comes from Triticum dicoccoides, assembly GCF_002162155.2. Taxonomy (NCBI): domain Eukaryota; kingdom Viridiplantae; phylum Streptophyta; class Magnoliopsida; order Poales; family Poaceae; genus Triticum; species Triticum dicoccoides. Next base: position 219,521,287 of record NC_041380.1, read on the forward strand.
GTGAGTAGGGATTGACATGCAACGGATGCACTAGAGCTATAAGTATATGAAAGCTCAAACTGAAAGTAAGTGGCTGTGCATCCAACTCGCTTGCTCACAAAGACCTAGGGCATTTTGAGGAAGCCCATCATTGGAATATACAAGCCAAGTGCTATAATGAAAAATTCCCACTAGTATATGAAAGTGATAACATAGGAGACTCTCTATCATGAAGATCATGCTGCTACTTTGAAGCACAAGTGTGGTAAAAGGATACTAGCATTGTCCCTTCTCTCTTTTTCTCTCATTTTTGGGCCTTTTCTCTTTTTTTATGGCCTCTTTTTTTAGTCCGGAGTCTCATCCCGACTTGTGGGGGAATCATAGTCTCCATCATCCTTTCCTCACTTGGGACAATGCTCTAAAATGATGATCATCACACTTCTATTTACTTACAACTTAAGAATTACAACTAGATACTTAGAACAATATATGACTCTATGTGAATGCCTCCGGCGGTGTACCGGGATATGCAATGAATCAAGAGTGACATGTACGAAAGAATTATGAACGGTGGCTGAGGGAGTCCTGTATTAGGGGGTATCCGGACAGCTGGACTATATCCTTTAGCCAGACTGTTGGACTATGAAGATACAAGATTGAAGACTTCGTCCTGTGTCCGGATGGGACTCTCCTTGGCGTGGAAGGCAAGCTTGGCAATACGGATATTTAGATCTCCTTCCTTGTAACCGACTCTGTGTAACCCTAGCCCCCTCCGGTGTCTATATAAACCGGAGGGTTGAGTCCGTAGGACAACATACGATCGTACCATAGGCTAGCTTTTAGGGTTTAGCCTCTCCGATCTCGTGGTAGATCAACTCTTGTACTACTCATATTATCAAGAATAATCAAGCAAGACGTAGGGTTTTACCTCCATCAAGAGGGCCCAAAACTAGGTAAAACATCGTGTCCCCTTCCTCCTGTGACCATCCGCCTTAGACGCACAGTTCGGGACCCCCTACCTGAGATCCGACGGGTTTGACACCGACATTGGTGCTTTCATTGAGAGTTCCACTGTGCCGTCGTCGTAAGGAAGGATGCCTCGCCTCGTTGTTAAAAACAACATTACCGCCGGGGGAGCCCTGGTTGTCGGCCAAACTCTCCGGCTTGGCAGTTTCATCATGACCGCCCGTTCGGCCACTGCACCGATGATGACCTCTCGGGTCATCAAAAAAAGCCTCCACGTCGGCTCGGAATTCGCCAAGCAGATGGATCCAATGGAGCTCTCTTCCCTAAACGAGCTCTTGGATCGTATCGCTGCCTTGGGAGTCGCTAGAGACTATGATCGGATTGGGCTTAAACCCGATCAAAGGGAGATTAACTCTCCATCGGTCACCCATCATATTGCGGTGGTGGAGGAACAATGCGGTGATTCTTCCTCTATCTTGAGGACTAACTATGTCCGGATTCCTGAGCTCTCCGAGCCGGATACCCGTTTACGGGAGGACATTACCCAAGCCCTGAACCTAGAGTCAGGCAGCGGGCCAGACTTATCGGGCAACACTCCGGAGTCCGAACTTCCAAGATTGGAAACTCCTCGGCCCCTGGGTCTCAGATCGTGTAGGGCTTCGGATTCAAATCCACCCACCCACCCAGAGATAAACGATCTTTCCCGCATCAGGCAAGAGCCCCATGAAACAGTACATCATTATTGGGACAGATTCCTCCTTGTCATGAACAAGGTTAAGGACTATAGCAAGGAAGACGCAGTCTCATTTTTCTGCAATAATTGCACAGACAAGGGAATCCTTAACAACTTAAGTCGCCCTAACGTATCACGCTTCGCTGACTTGGCGTCCATAGTACGAAAGTACTGTGCGATGGAAAGTGCCTGGAAAACCGAAACGAAATTTTGGGATAATCCGGCTCGGAATATACCCCCAGTCCGAAGTAAAAGGGTGCACTATCATAAGACACCTGAGTTAGTTACAAAGAAACAAAAACCCTCTACAGGGCATGGAACCGCATTGGATGGATGGCTTAACGGACCCTGCAAAATTCATAGTACAGCGGATACCATACCAACACACAGCCTCAGAGCATGTTGGATACTCCGGCAGGTGGCCAAAAGTGGTGAGGATCTTCTCATCCCAAATGCCACAGAGCACCATCCCGTGGATAACAATACGGTATTAACAGTCTTTGAAACCTTCGCATCAAATAATAGGCGCAAGCGAACACTCCGCAGCTTCGCCGAAATCTGCCAGTGGCAGCAATGAATCCATGGAGTGACACGGCTATTACCTTTAATGCCAATGACGAACCTAAATTCCGAACAGCCCGAGCACCAGCTACACTGGTCCTCAGTCCAATTGTGGATGGCTTTCGACTCACCAAAGTACTCATGGATGGCGGCAATGGATTAAACCTCATCTATGAGGAAACTCTTCAAAAAATGGTAATAGACTGGAACCGCATTGAGCAAAGCAACACAACCTTCAGAGGAATCATCCCCAGTCGGGAAGCACGCTGTGCTGGGAAAATCACACTAGATGTGGTATTCGGCACGCTGGAGAACTATAGGTTCGAAGAGATTACATTCCACATGGCCCCGTTTAGTAGTGGATACCACGCCCTTTTAGGACGGGAGGCGTTCAAGATCTTCCAAGCCATACCCCATTATGGGTACATGAAGCTCAAAATGCTCGGGCCCAACGGAATCATCACTCTCGCTAGTGATCCGGACACATCACTCCGCGCCGAAAACAAAACAGCCGCATTGGCCCTCGAGGCATTATCTGAAGCCCTTTTGGTCGAGGAATTAACTGCGCTACGCTCCATAGTGGACAGGGACGACGTGATACTTGACAAGAGATCCAAGTCCACCTCTTTTAAACCAGCAGATGAAATAGTCAAATTCCAAGTCCACCCAATGGACCCTACAAAAACAGCCTCCATCGGGGCACAGTTAAACCCCGCTGTGGACGCTGCACTACGAGAGTTCCTGCGCGAGAATTGGGACATATTTGCCTGGCATCCCTCAGACATGCCAGGAATCACACGCAGGCTGGCCGAGCACAGCCTCAATATCCTAAAGGGATTCAAGTCGGTCAAGCAGGCTCTTCGGCGTTTCTCTGAACCTAAGAGACAAGCTATGGGAGAGGAACTAGCTAAGTTATTGGAGGCCGGATTCATTAGAGAAATAAAACATCCGGACTGGCTAGCAAACCTGGTGATGGTACCAAAGAAGGACAAATCCTAGCGCCTATGTGTCGATTTCAAGGACCTCAACAAGGCTTGCCCAAAGGATCCCTTCCCCCTCCCCGGCATTGATCAAATTATCGATGCTACCGCAGGACATGAATCATTGTGTTTCCTCGACGCATACTCCGGCTACCACCAAATCAAGATGGCAGAGTCCGACCAAGACGCAACGGCATTTATCACACCATACGGCCCCTTCTGTTTCAACACAATGCCTTTTGGGCTCAAAAACGCCGGCGCAACATATCAACGCATGATTCAGACATGTCTGGAGAAACAGATCGGCGAAACAGTACAGGCATACGTAGATGATGTGGTCGTCAAAACGAAACACATCGACTCTCTAATAGACGACTTGAGGCTCACATTCGACAACCTCCGAACATACGACATCAAGCTCAATCTGGAAAAATGCGTTTTCGGCGTACCAGCCGGAAAGCTCCTCGGCTTCATTGTCTCCAGTAGAGGAATTGAAGCTAATCTGGCCAAAATCCGAGCTATGTCACAGTTGGCCATCCCAACGGACCTCAAACAAATCCAGAAATTAACTGGATGTGTGGCGGCTCTAAGCCGCTTTATCTCCCGCTTAGAATAAAAGGCATTACCCCTTTATCGCCTCCTTCGGCGCACCGAACACTTCGAGTGGACGGACGCTACCACAGCCAGATTGGAAGAAATAAAAGCCATACTGGCAACCAACCCAATCCTGGTCGCGCCAAACATCGGCAAACCAATGCTGTTGTACATTGCAGCAACTCATCCAGTTGTAAGAGCAGTGCTCGTCGTCGAACAAGAAGCAGACGGATATAAATTCCCTCTTCAAAAGCCGGTATATTATGTATCCACTGTCCTCACTCCATGCAAATCATGGTACCCACATTATCAAAAGATAGCCTATGCGGTATTCATGGCATCCCGGAAGCTGCGACACTACTTTCAAGAGTGTTCGATTACAGTAGCCTTGGAAGTGCCACTTAATGATATTATAAACAACCGTGACGCCATGGGCCGGATTGCCAAATGGGACATTGAGCTCCTCCCGTTCGACATAACATATAAACCTCGGTGAGCCATTAAATCGCAAGTATTGGCCGACTTTGTCGCCGAATGGACGGAAGCCAAACTCCCTAAAGAGTACGGCGCATACTCCAATTGGATCATGCACTTCGACGGCTCCAAAATGCTAGCGGGTCTGGAGGTTGGCGTCGTCCTGACATCCCCAACCGGAGATACAGTGCAATACGTACTGCAGATACTGTATACAGACTCCAACAACGCAGCTGAATACGAAGCCCTGTTACATGGTCTTCGGATGGCAGTTTCCATGGGCATTCAACGCCTGGAGGTGCGTGGGGATTCGAACCTTGCAATATCCCAAATAAACGGAGACTTCGATGCCAAGGATCCGAAGATGGCGGCCTATCGAAACGCCATCCTAAAGATGTCAGCTCGGTTCGAGGGGCTTGAATTTCACCATGTGGCTCGGGAAAACAATCAGGCAGCGGATATCCTCGCCCGCATCGGTGCAAAATGTGATGCGCTCCCCCCCCAACATTTTTCGGAGAGGTTATTTAAGCCATCCGTGGTATGGGAAGGGGACACCGGTAACAATAGTCCGGACCTGGCCAAAATGCCCGATACCGAACACTCTGACATAATCGGAGGCTGTGCCATCGAAATAACACCTTTAGCCCACGTCATAATGGCCATCATTGCCTCGTGGACAGAACCATTCTTGGCCTACCTAACTAGGCACGAACTTGCCGAGGACCAAAATGAGGCACGCTGTATAGTGCGGCAATCTAAAACCTACAGGGTCCACGAGGGAGAGCTGTATAAAAAAAGCACTACCAGAGTCCTTCAAAGGTGCATCTCCGAAGAGGAAGGGCAGAAGCTTTTGGCAGAAATTCACGCCGGACTCGGCGGCCACCACGCCGCAGCCCGGGCCCTTGTAAGCAAGGCCTTCTGTACATGTTTTTATTGGCCGACGGCCCGGGCAGACGCATAGGACTTGGTCCAACACTGCGTCGGCTGCCAGCTTTTTACAAACCAAAGCCACATGCCACCCACCGCCCTCCAAGCAATCCCCATTACCTGGCCCTTCGCGGTCTGGGGGCTTGACATGGTTGGACCCCTTAAAGGGGGAACCCATAAGAAAAAATACCTACTGGTCATGGTGGATAAATTCACCAAATGGATAGAAGCCAAACCTATTAAAACAGTCGAATCCGGACCAGTGATAGACTTCATATCCGGGGTTGTACACCGTTATGGTGTCCCGCACAGCATCATCACTGACAACGGCACGAACTTCACGACCGACGAGGTAAAACTCTGGTGCAGCAACATGGGCATCAAGCTTGACTATGCTTCTGCCTATCACCCACAAACCAACGGCCAAGTTGAGCGAGCAAATGGTCTTATCATGAGCGGCATTAAAGCCAGATTAGTGCGGTCCTTAAAGGAGTCTAACACGCACTGCGTAGAGGAGCTCGACTCCGTACTCTGGGGGCTGCGGACCATGCCGAATCGTACTACCGGATATACACCCTTCTTGATGGTGTACGGCGCAGAGGCAGTTCTGCCCTGCGACATAATTCATGACTCACCTCGAGTGGGCATGTACGAAGAAAGAGAAGCTGAGCTCGATCGGCAAGACATGCTGGACACCCTGGAGGAGGAGCGCGACGTGGCAAAAGCATGTTCCGCATTCTATCAGCAACAGGCTCACAGATACCAAAGAAGAGAAGTACGGGCCAAAACTTATAACGTTGGTGAGTTAGTTCTACGCCTGTCGGAGAAGAAAAATACCAAGCTCGAGCCCAAATGGGAAGGTCCCTTCATTATTGACCAAGTTCTGACCGGTGGAGCATACTGTTTGTGGGATGCATCGAATAATCGACTTGAGCTGAACCCATGGAACGTAGCCAGGCTCCGAAGATTCTACGCCTAGCGCCGGACTCTATGTTCGTCTCCTTCCTCTGTCCATTTTTTGCATATACATTATTTGTCTTTTTTCTCTTTCTTTATTTTATTCTTTCTCAAGGCCTTCAAGGGCCAACTTGTGCCTCACTTGCACACTATAGATGCGCTAACCGCGCTCATTATACCTGGGGGCTTCTTACACAGAAGCTTAATTATCTATCTGGGCTACATGCCCCGCACATGTGTTATTCTTTCGCATGTACCTTTTCTTCGCCACTATATGCATCGATATGACTTAAGTTTTGGCCAAGCTGGGTTGCCTGGCTCTTGTATTTATGCCCTATGTTCCCGTTAATTTGGCTAGGGCATAAGGGGAGCACCTCTGCGATTGTTACTGCCGGGTCAGCCGGATGTGTACCTCAGACTGGGTGAAGCCAAAAGCTAGCATTCTTAAGGGAATATTCGATCGGCGAACAAAAGATGATTTTTATTTATTTTCCATATATGCCCCAGTTGTTTTTGCCTGCGGCTCCGCTCACAGTCCGGACATGCACTTTAGGGCATGTGTACCCAGGGGAAGGAACCCCTAATGGAACTATTCTCCCTAGAAGATGTTTCTTACTACCCATGTAATATAACATAACTAGTTGGGTACTTATCTGTTCAAGCACTAATGACCCCTACGCCTGGTTTCCACGCATACCTCGGTTCTTATATAACTGCGCGGGTATTCGGACACACTCCGGACTATCGGGTCCCGAGGTTGAAGTGAAAAGGTCCGCCATGACAAATGATTTACAATCCGGCTAGAAGGCATTATACATGTCACTTTAATTACATAGTCATGTAGATTGACTAAATTCCTCTTCTATACCATCCAACAGGTTGTCTAGCCTACAATCCTGTTGGGAATACTTTGCGGCTAGTTCTACTTGCCCATACACTAAGCTAACGGGGATCTCTTTCCCATCGGGCCCCATAGGTCCGACCTTGGCCATGTGGTTTGGGTCAGCCTTGGTATACCGCGTCTTCACCATGGCCCAGGCTTCCCTGGCACCTTGACAGCAGGCCGATATCTTCCATAATTGGAAGCGCTGCCGTGCTCCCTTGAGCTTCTCTGCAAGCTCTCCAATGCCTTCTATCAGGGAGACTGATGGCCACAAGGCATGGGAAATACCTTGCATCACCTGCCGAACTTGTTCGTGCAGTTGTGAGAGCTCGGATAGAAGATCACCAGCAGACCCGGGCATCTCCTCTGCGGGATGACCCGTCGGCATACCTGTAGACATAACTTTGTTAGCCAGCTTCTCCGCCGCCCCCTTTTTTAAGGGTTCGTTCAAGCACTTACTGGAAATTCCGCGTCGAAGCCGCTTATTCTCCTTCTCGGAGTCCGCAAGCTGGGTCGAACATCTTTCAGTTCCACTCTCAGCTTGGTATTGGCGTCTTGGAGATTGTTTTTTCTCGCCTGACCTCAGTCAACACGCGTTCGCCAGCCTTTAGCTATCGTACGGCATGTTGGTCCTTCGGATTCTCTCTGGATTTATCTGCAACATCTATTGTTAGATCTGCGGCCACACCGCACGCTATATGGTACCTATCATTTTACGAAACAAATGTTACCAGCTGGGGACTTTTTAGGTTCCTTCAATGCGGCAACGGCGGCCCGAAGTTGGGTCTTGCATTCCTCTAGCTCCTGTGACAGTCGAGTATTCTTCTCTGTAAGAACCTGCACAATAGATGATCCTTAAATTAGTTCTGCTAACTGTTTCAAGTCTCAGGGGCTACTGATACATATAATTGTCAGATTTGCTTACCCGTACATCCCTTACATACTGGTCCGTGGCTTTGGCTAGACCATTTTGAGCAGCACGGAGGTACGCGTCTCTAGAATTGAAGGCATCAAATGCCTCCGGTGAGAAGCAAGCGTCACGGAGTACGGCCCAGCGACGCCTATGATTCATGGCGCTCTCCACTTCTGAATTTGTAGCGGATAGTCTATCCGCATCCTGTGTAGGGAGAGTATCTGGCGTCCTCCCCATGTCGGCTTCCGCCTCTATGTCCGGTCCTGGAGCCCGACTGGTGGAAGCATGATCGGCAGCCTCACCGGACATATTCCGGCGAGCGTTTTTTTGTTAAAGAAATATGGACATCATTACATTTTGAGAAAGACGACAACCACGGAGCGGGGTTTTGTCATACCTCTGCGCCGGTGTCTCCGTCCTGACCTCCTTCCTTTTTGGCCTACCCGGCCTTGGTGCCTCTTGTTGGCGAGTTGCTGCGGGTTCGGCACGGCGTCCTGAATGCCTTCCCTATAAAACACCATATGTATATGGTAGGTGAAGTATCTAAAAGGGGATCCTAGTTTTTGGAGTTGGGATTTTGGTTTTTCTTACGAGCGATGCAGGGAGCAATCCGAGATAGTCGGCCATAATGGCCACCATGGCGTCGTCACAGATCTGTCGGTCTATCAGCTCCACGAATATGTCCGGATCTTCTTCGAGTCCGGGACCGAGGGCCCGGTTGGGGTCCTCTGGTTGTGGGGACGAACTATTGACCTCCCTTATGGCTTTTCGCAGTTCCTGCCGTAAAATGGCAAGGTGAGTACCTACGACAAAGAATGTGGGAAGAATGGGAGTAAGGAGATATAACTCACCCAGCTTGGAGGGTTGTACATGGAGAATCCATCCCATGGCTTGATGCGGATGAACTCCTCGTCCTCGCCCTTGAACAGCCCGGACAGGATTTTTGCTAAAGCAGCAGCGTTGTTCGGACCCTTACGCCCGCAACGGGTGGCATCGTCTTCCCCGTTAAAACACCACAGGGGGTGCCCTCGATATTGAAGTGGTTGCACTCCCCGCATTATGCATATTGACATAACCTCGATTACCGTCAATCCTGATTGAGCCAACGCTTTAATCCGGTTCATCAGGTAAAGGACTTCTCCGTTGTCTTCCTCCTGGGGGCTCCGTGGGCGCCAGCTCCGCCGTTTCATCAGAGAAGCATTCTTGAACTCAGGAAGACCCCGCCGAACATGGTCTGGAAGGGGGACATCCTCCATATAAAACCATTCCGAAGGCCAGTCTTCGGACGTCTTCTTCGGAGTACCAGACAGGTATCCGGTTTCAGCGATGCGCCATATTTCGGCTCCGCCCACTTGATAAAGTGACCCCTCTTGTGTGCGGGGGACAAGGCAAAATAACCTTTTCCACAGCTCGAAATGACTCGCAGAGGGCAACATAGCTGGCGATGTGTAATATGGAAGAAAGGGTGAAATTGTGCAGTTGGAGGCCGTAAAACTCTAGGAGCCCGTGGAGGAACGGATGAATTGGAAATCCGAGTCCCCTTAGTAAGTAAGGAACAAGGCATACCTGCTCCCCCGTAGAAGGGCTGGGGAAGCTCTTCGCTTGCTCCCCGCCATTGTAGGTGGCGAGCCTGGCTCGGACGGGAACCATATACGCTGGAGGGAGAAATCCCTTAGTTTGCAGTTCGACTAATCGACTGTGTGGGACAGAACACCTCTCCCAATCACCGGGCCTAGGGCTACGGGGGCGGGAGGAGGAGCTGCGGTTGTCAGCCATGCTGGAGTGCATTTTTCCAAAGCGCGCCCCGATGGATTCTCGCTGGGGGAGGATGTATGGATTTGATCTATGAATACCCATCCCTTTAATAGATAATTTATTTATCTGGCTAGGGGGGCGAATGTAAAAATGCCCTGGCTCCTTGTATTCATTCGACGCGTGGAAGATAGCCCTTATTGGGCGCAGAAGCCAAGAGGTCCAACATTTATGGGGCCGGACACTGCTCAACAAACATTCAAAATTTGGAGAAGAACCTGCCTTGCAATGCCAAAGACAATACTGCGTGTCAGACTTGATGTCATTGAGACCTGGTTCGGGGGCTACTGAGGGAGTCCTGGATTAGGGGGTATCCGGACAGCCGGACTATATCCTTTGGCCGGACTGTTGGACTATGAAGATACAAGACTGAAGACTTCATCCCGTGTCCGGATGGGACTCTCCTTGGCGTGGAAGGCAAGCTTGGCAATATGGATATTTAGATCTCCTTCCTTGTAACCGACTCTGTGTAACCCTAGCCCCCTCTGGTGTCTATATAAACCGGAAGATTTTAGTCCGTAGGACAACATACGATCATACCATAGGCTAGCTTTTAGGGTTTAGCCTCTCCGATCTCGTGGTAGATCAACTCTTGTACTACTCATATTATCAAGAATAATGAGGCAGGACGTAGGGTTTTACCTCCATCAAGAGGGCCCGAACCTGGGTAAAACATCGTGTCCCCTGCCTCCTGTTACCATCCGCCTTAGACGCACAGTTCGGGACCCCCTACTCGAGATCCGTCGGTTTTGACACCGACAGTGGCTTTGCCACAAATACAATGTCAACTACATGATCATGCAAAGCAATATGACAATGATGGAGTGTGTCATAGTAAACGGAACAGTGGAAAGTTGCATGGCAATATATCTCGGAATGGCTATAGAAATGCTATGATAGGTAGGTATGGTGGCTGTTTTTAGGAAGGTATATGGTGGGTGTATGATACCGGCGAAAGGTGCGCGGTATTAGAGAGGCTAGCAATGGTGGGAGGGTGAGAGTGCGTATAATCCATGGAATCAACATTAGTCATAAATAACTCACATACTTATTACAAAAATCTATTAGTTATCGAAGCAAAGTACTACGCACATGCTCCTAGGGGGATAGATTGGTAGGAAAAGACCATCGCTCGTCCCTGACCGCCACTCATAAGGAAGACAATCAATAAATAAATCATGCTCCGACTTCATCACATAATGGTTCACCATACGTGCATGCTACGGGAATCACAAGCTTCAACACAAGCATTTCTCAAATTCACAACTACTCAACTAGCACGACTCTAGTATCACCATCTCCATATCTGAAAACAATTATCAAGTATCAAACTTCTCATAGTATTCAACACACTTATAAGAATTTTTTTTAATAATCTTGAATGCCTAACATAATTAAAGCAAATTACCATGCTGTTTTGTAGGACTCTCAAAATAATCTAAGTGAAGCATGAGAGAACAATATTTTCTATAAAACAAATCCACCACCGTGCTCTAAAAGATATAGGTGAAGCACTAGAGCAAAAACTATATAACTCAAAAGATATAAGTGAAGCACATAGAGTGTTCTAACAATTTCCGAATCATGTGTGTCTCTCTCAAAAGGTGTGTACAGGAAGGATGATTGTGGAAGACTAACAAATAAAGACTCAAATAATACAAGACGCTCCAAGCAAAACACATATCATGTGGTCAATAAAAATATAACTCCAAGTAAAGTTACCGACAGAATTAGACGAAAGAGGGGATGCCTTCTGGGGCATCCCCAAGCTTGGGCTTTTAGGTGTCCTTAGATTATCTTGGGGTGCCATGGGCATCCCCAAGCTTAGGCTCTTGCCACTCCTTGTTCCATAATCCATCAAATCTTTCACCCAAAACTTGAAAACTTCACAACACAAAACTTAAAGTAGAAAATCTCGTGAGCTCCGTTAGCGAAAGAAAAGAAAACACCACTTCAAGGTACTGTAATGAAATCATTATTTATTTATATTGGTGTTAAACCTACTGTATTCCAACTTCTCTAAGGTTTATAAACTATTTTACTAGCCATAGATTCACCAAAATAAGCAAACAACACACGAAAAACAGAATCTATCAAAGAACACACCAAAATAATCTGTATCTAACGCAAGTTCTGGAACCCCAAAATTTCTAAAATAAATTGCTGGACGTGAGGAATTCATCTATTAATCATCTTCAAAAATAATTAACTAAATATCACTTTGCAAATAAAAATGGCAGCAATTCTCGTGAGCGCCAAATTTTCTGTTTTTACAGCAAGATTAAAAAGGCTTTCCCCAAGTCATTCCAACGGTTCTACTTGGCACAAACACTAATTAAAAACAAAAACACAACCAAAACAGAGGCCAGATAAATTATTTATTACTAAACATGAGCAAAAATCAATGAATAAAAATAAAATTGGTTTGCCTCCCAACAAGCCCTATCGTTTAACGCCCCTAGCTAGGCATAAAAGCAAGGATAGGTTTAGGTATCTTTAGTTGGTAATTCTTCAATGAGACATCTATCTCCCTTAAGAGTTTCTTTCCTTTTATGAATCATCAAACTTCTAGGCGCAAAATCAAAACAATCATTAGTAGCAAACGGTTCCTTAATGATAGCAAAAAGATTGGGATGAATACTTATAGATTTGAGATCCGCAGTTTCCTTGCTAGAGGATTCACCCTTTTTTTAATAACATACATAAGCTTGGCAATTTTAGTTGGAGGAATTGGAGTATTATTTATGGAATAAAAGGCGGTTCCCAGGTTGGTAATGATACCCTCAAGTTTATTGATTCTAGTGGAATCCTGATTTATTCTTTCATTAACTATGGGTTCCTTCTCCTTAATATTTTTCAAAGTGACTCCTACTTCAGATCCATATTGATTAATTTGGTTATGGACCTTTTTATCCAAATTTTCAATTAACTCTATGGTAGCAACCTTATTTTCAATAATTTCAAGTTTTTGCATTACATGCTCCAAAGTTAACATAGTTCCATTAACCAAAATAGGGGGTGAGCCAAACAAATCTATCATAGCAATATAGGAATCAAAAGTGTGGCTACCCAAGAAATTCCCTCCGATAATGGTATCAAGGACATATCTGTGCCAAGGAGTAGTGCCTACATAAAAATTGCGGAGAAGAACGGAAGTAGATTGCTTTTTGGTAGATCTATTTTGAGCATTGCAAATTCTGTACCAAGCGTCTTTTAGATTTTCTCCTTCCCTTTGCTTAAAATTAAGAACTTCATTTTCGGGAGACAACAGAGAAGATAGGGGACTAGCCACAATGACAAGCAAGCAAACCAACACACAAGCAAACAAGAGACGGGCAAAAAGAGGCAAATAGAGAAAGAGAAGGGGGACGGAGAGAGAGGGCGAATAAAATGGCAAGGGTGAAGTGGGGGGAGGAAAACGAGAGGCAAATGGCAAATAATGTAATGCGGGAGATAAGGGTTTGTGATGGGTACTTGGTATGTTGACTTTTGCGTAGACTCCCCGGCAACGGCGCCAGAAATCCTTCTTGCTACCTCTTGAGCACAGCGTTGGTTTTCCCTTGAAGAGGAATGGGTGATGCAGCAAAGTAGCATAAATATTTCCCTCAGTTTTTGAGAACCAAGGTATGAATCCAGTAGGAGGCCATGCATGAGCCTCACACCTACACAAACAAATAAACTCCTCGCAACCAATGCAATAAAGGGGTTGTCAATCCCTTCACGGTCACTTACGAGAGTGAGATCTAATAGATATCATAAGATAATATTTTTGGTATTTTTACGATAAAGAGAAATAGATGCAAAGTAAAATAAAAGGAAAAATAAATAACTAAGTATTGAAATATTAATATGATGGAGAATAGATTCGGGGGCCATAGGTTTCACTAGTGGCTTCTCTCGAGAGCATAAGTATTACGGTGGGTAAACAAATTACAGTTGAGCAATTGACAGAATTGAGCATAGTTATGCAAATATCTAGGTATGATCATGTATATAGGCATCACGTCCGAGACAAGTAGATCGTCTCCTGCCTGCATCTACTACTATTACTCCACACATCGACCGCTATCCAGCATGCATCTAGAGTATTAAGTTCAAGAGAACAGAGTAACGCTTTAAGCAAGATGACATGATGTAGAGGGATAAACTCATGCAATATGAAATAAACCCCATCTTGTTATCCTTGGTGGCAACAATACAATGTGTGGCTTGCTGCCCCTACTATCACTGGGAAAGGACACCACAAGATTGAACCCAAAGCTAAGCACTTCTCCCATAGCAAGAAAGATCAATCTAGTAGGCCAAACCAAACTGATAATTCGAAGAGACTTGCAAAGATAACCAATCATACATAAAAGAATTCAGAGAAGATTCAAATATTGCTCATAGATAAACTTGATCATAAACCCACAATTCATCGGTCTCAACAAACACACCGCAAAATAAGATTACATCAAATAGATCTCCAGAAGAGAGGGGGAGAACTTTGTAGATCCAAAAAGAGAGAAGAAGCCATCTAGCTAATAACTATGGACCCGAAGGTCTGAAGTAAACTACTCACATCGGAGAGGCTATGGTGTTGATGTAGAAGCCCTCTGTGATCGATTCCTCCTCCGGCGGAGCTCTGGAAAAGGCCCCAAGATGGGATCTCACAGATACAGAAAGTTAAAGCGGTGGAATTAGGGTTTTGGCTCCGTATCTGGTAGTTTTGGGGTACGTAGGTATATATAGGAGGAAGGAGTACGTCGGTGGAGCAACGTGGCCCCCA